>NC_056751.1:457241749-457504249 GCF_019279795.1 Protopterus annectens
AATGATGGGGAGGCCATAAAAGAATAAGGAAACATGAGAGGCATGGTGAAAAATCCTACTCAGCTCTAGTGGGCAGAAGTAAGTGGCAGGACATAGTGAACCAGAATTGCACATTAGTTCAAAAATTGAGGTATAGGTGTCTTCATTTCTTTAACTGTGAACAAAATGACACAGTGCTTAAAACCATAAATAGGTTATATCATGAATGCAATATCATCCCTTTAGATGTTTCACCTTTCTAGGCTGTGGATATATATAATCTGACTGTTGTAGCAACAGGATGTCACTGCTTGCTTCCTGCCACACACACATTCAAACTTGTTGCTTTCATTTGCTGATTTAACACTATAAATCTAGGTGCATATAGTTAGAAAAAATGAACTTATATTTCAGAAAGCATTTGTTTTACTTAATGAGTCAAATATAATTGTAATAGTGAAGACAGTTTCCATTTCTAGGGTTCTCTAACTGCATTGTTAGCATCAGCAAATAATATATCTATAACATGCTTAATTACAGAGGGTGGCACACTGGTGCAGTTGGTAACACTGTCACTTCACAGTCAGTTCTCTTGTTTCATTCTTGACTGGAATGCATTCTTTGCAGAGCTTGCATACCCTGCCTGTATTTGCATAGGGTCTCTCCAGGTTCTCCATTTTCCTTCCACATTCAAAAGACATTCAATAGGTTGAATGGGCACTCTAAACAGGCCATATATGTGAGTGCTCATACATGCATATTAGTATGGAAGATCAACTAAAGAAGGGCTAATCACACTGCAGTCTGAACATTGGCTCTAGCTGATTGTTAATTTGACACCCCAAACCTATGTTCAAAAATTTAAAAAAGGGATTGTGGGTGAATGGATTTATTTGTAGATTATTATTATTATTATTTTCTTTTTTTTTCTTTTTGATAAAGATGTTTGTCACCTATTTATCTGTAATATGTTCTGTTTACTCTGCACATATGTTTTCTTATCAGTGAATATAGGAAAATACTTTATAAAATGTTACCTGCATATTAGGATAATGTGATGTATCATCTAGGAGTACACTTATGTTGTTTTGCAGATACAAGAGTAAAATTACTTTACAGGCAACAAGGCATAGAGGTACTTCCAATTTGCTGAAATGGCAGTTGATCATGAGACCAGCTCCTTTGTAAGAATGAAGTGTAACTTGTCAATGAGTAGATTCTGCCAAAATGGGGGTAGAAATTACTGCTCCATTTTGCACCTGGGCTCTGCTGCCGAGTAAAGGCTGCAGTGGCTCAGTTCTTATTTTGTTCCTGATGGACAGGGGTTTGATCTCCACTGAAAACTTTTAAAAGTGAAAAATAGTTTAGCAGCTTAACCGTTCTTTTCACATCAATTGAATGTACAACAGACCAACATATGGCATTCCTGCAAAAGATTTCTACCTCTCTGTTACATTTAAGCAGCTTTTTGCTGTTAGAATGTATCACATTTATAGAGCAAACACAAGCAAAATCAGTAGTAAAGCATTCCTGTAGGATGTTCAGTTGTTATTAACCTGTCTCAGAGCAGGTTAATGAGACAAGCCATTTTAGCTCTATTGAGTTAAATATAACATACTGTTCATTAGATACAAGCAGCATTCATGAAAAGAAAAACTTAATAGCAAGCTCGCTCTTTAAGAACAGATGTCAGGAGGGAGTAACTCAAGGCTGTAAAACTGTAAGGCCCCACCATACTTCAATGTGAGGTAGCCATACTTGTCCCTCTTTGCCCTCGAACATTCTGTGATAACACTAAAGGCTCTACAGGTTCAAGTAAAACAGCAGAAGAAGATTTATTACATTTTATAGTCAAATAAATCAGTAGTGAGCAGCGGTAGCTACTTATCAAGCAATGTAGTTAATGTTACTGATTCATTTCCTAGCCATAGCTTTTCAGTGACACAAGTGACAATAAGTGAAATCTGGGAAAGGCTTACCTCTTTAAAGGGAAATATCTTAAAATCCTTGACAGTCCCACATGTTCATTCCTTTCAATTGTTACAAAAAACCTTGCTTAGGATACAGGAGTTGTGCTCAGTATGTAAAGCTTATTTTTAAATCCCTAGTTTTCCTTGATGAAGAATGAAGTGAAAGACAGCTTGGTAATTAAGCCCAAAACTCTCCTTAAAAACAATGCTGTGAGGGCAAAGGGGCTGATGATTGCTACAAAAATCAGTATGCAAATAAATGAGATCAGTAGACTGACTGTTCTGTCATTTAACGAGGATCTCAGTGAATAGTGCATTTATATAAACGTCTACACATGTGAACTCTTGCAGCTGCCTTTACTGAGTATATCAGTAATAGCTTCCATCAGCTAAAATGTGCTTTCTGCAGATTATTTAGCTCACGGTTACCCTCTTTGATGAGCATGAAGGATGCATGAAAATCCAGTCCAGTGCTCTTCAAAAAACAGCTAGAAAAATATTAAAATAGAAAGCATTAAAATGCAAGGCTGTTCCACGTTCAGCTACCTTATTTGTACCCAGATATTAGCAAGACCAGAAGGAAGCAGCTACCACAGGTGTCTCCTTCCTAGGTGCCAGGGGATTCTTTATAACATCATTTATCCTCTAGCTTTACTGCATCCCCCAGTCCTACTTCCCGTAGGCTGCAAAGAGATGATTGCCAGCTCATACTCTGTCCCTCTTCCACTGCAGTTTGCTCAACCCCTTCTCTAGCTGCACGTGAAACAGAGAGAGAAGGCAGGAATACTAATAAGGTGGTTAGCTACTGTTTTTTTTTTCTTAAAGACATTTTCTCTGCATATTCTGTTCTGGTCCTCTGGTGTGAACTTGCGATACCCTTTAACCAATGGGAAATCCTACCTAATTTATAATAGCTACACAGCCAGGAGCTGAAGTCATTTGAGTTACAAGAGACACGTGTGACAAGATGAGTTTAAGAACTGTATGCTGGTATATAGAATTTCTACAGCAGTATTAAGTAAGCTATAGCAATTTCATTCAGTCCAAAAGCATTTAATAAAAAGTCAGGAAATGAATGGAATTATAAAATATGCACATTTCCTGTGTGAAAGGCAGCATGATTCTCAGGATTGGCATGGAAACCAACTCTGGCAAAGTTTACCTGGAAATATAACTGCTTATTTATAAGCAAAAAACAATACTATAGGTAAATACTTGTTACTTTTGATGTAATAATAATTTTGCAACGTACAGTTGCTGAACTAATGCTATTCTTTGTTCATCTTCATATTTCTAATGTTATTAGTTTGTAAGTCATTCAAGTACTGCTTGCAAAAATATTGCAATTGCTTGCTTGCTTGTTTGTTGCTAACATATCATAGCATTCTTATAATGTACATAAATCAGGAGGCAGAATACAGACAAGGACAGATAGAGTATAAATAATAATAAGGTATGCTGTCCTACATATATCACATAGCTGGAGTTTTACTTTATCACGAGGAAGGCTGTTTGTATTTCTTTTTTTTTTTTTTTTTTGTAATATTTTTAAAATGAATACCTGTTGCCCGCAGAGAATTTTATCCCCATAAACATATACAGTATAAAGGAACCTGACACTTTTCCCTGGACACAGGTATTTAATCCAGGCATGAGGGGATTTGGCATCAGTTCAGCAGAGCAGTTTTCAGTCATTTCCCTCCCTCCCTTAATTATATGGCAGCAAGGCAGTCATTCACAATTTCATTTCCCCTTGCTTTTCTGGGACATTTGGACAATATGATGAATAGGATGAGCAAGCCTTAATTATTGGCCAGTTGAACATATGTTATATAATGTTAATGAAACTGTCGTACAGGCTCTGGTCGCTGGTTGTGCTATTTTGGTGTGAATGGACTGAGAACAAAAGGAAATCTTCTGTCATGCTTTCATACAAAAAATGGAGTGTGATTTTGGAGAAAAAAATGCATACAACACCTCAAGATGGACTTTCAAAACTTCTAGCCTATACTTTTTCAAATGTGACTGCTTGTCATGTGTGTGTGTGTGTGTGTGTGTGTGTGTGTGTGTGTGTGTGTGTGTGTGTGTGCATGTGTGTTTCTGTCTATCAGTCTAAACACACACACACACACACACACACACACACACACACACACACACACACACACACACACATTACATATTGATAAAAATACAGCAATGGAATTTTTTATTTAGTATGTTTCTTTAAATTAATGATTAGTTTTTATTGAATAATTGTATAGTAATTAATGAGATGATTATTTAAACTGTGACTATGGATTTTTTAATGCATTCTGAAGAAGTTTCTGACGAAAGCGTGTATTGAGTAAAAGTTATTACGCTATTTGCTGGTTCTGTGGTTTTTACCGTTATATTGGTTTATTCTGCCAACTATTAGTTAACTATAGCTGCACGGATTGTTTCCTTTCTTGACCAGTTTTTTGGTTCACACTGACGTCCCGCTTACCAGGCTGAACAAAGAGAGGGTAACAGTGAGCTGCCTGTTGGGAGCTAGGATCCGCCACATAACACAAGCACTCAGGTCATGCCAAAGCAATTACAAATATGACTCCGTCATTGTCCATGCCGGTGTGAATGACCTGAGATGTACCTCCTTGGACTACATGAAAAGAGACATAGAGGAGCTCTCTGATTATGTAGCCCAGGCCGGTATGACCCTGACCCTGAGCAGCATCTTGCCCTCACCAAGAATGATGCCACAATACAAAGACAAGATGATCAGCTTTAATAATTGGCTCAATTACTGGTGTCATTCTAGGGGGATCCAATGTCTGTCTGCTTGGGATGACATGCTGGACAAGCCACACTGCTTCGCAAGGGACGGCTTGCACCTGTCACCACTGGGCTTCCGGATATTGGCTAAGGCTCTTGCCACCCCTATAGTGCCTTTTTTAGACAAGGCTCAAAAGACAAACCCACCACCTTAGAAAACAATAAAGGAAAAAAACTAAGGGTAATGCTGCTCAACGCCAGAAGTCCAAATCTCAAGATGCAGGCTCTCGAAGCACTCCTCAGTATGGAGAGCATCGATGTCTGTGCAGTAACTGAAACCTGGTTCAAGGCTCCTGAGAGCACCCCAGCCCTACCAGGTTATACCTTGTATCATGCATTTTGGCCCCAAAACCTGAGCCGAACCACAAAAGGAGGGGGAGTGTCCATATTCATTAAAGACACCCACACCTCCAGGTTAGTGGCAATGCACGAAGCATCGGAGACCATCCACGTGCAACTAACCGTAGGCAAAACTGCTATACAACTTGTACATGCTACAGACCACCCTCGCAATCTCAGGAACTCCATTCAGCCTTCCTGAAGACACTGGAGGATATGAATGTCTCACCAAATACCATCATATTGGGAGACTTCAACTACCCAAACATAGACTGGGTGCATTACTCAAGCCCCAGCACCCTAGCCCAAAGGTTCCTGGAATTCATCAACTCAAATGCGATGGAACAACTAGTCACCTCCCCCACAAGGGGAAATAATATACTTGACCCGATCATCACAAACATGGGGACAAAATGCTCAACACCGGAAGTATACACCTCAATAGTGAGATCAGACCATAAACTAATAATCCTAGATATTCATATCCCACCACCACCCCCAGCACAAAAGACCACAGTGAGAAACTTCTCAAAAGCCGACTTTACACTCCTTAGGACTGAAATGGTATCCTTCAAGCCCTCTGGGCCAGTGGAAACCACATCCCACACTGCTGAATCCTTCACAAATGCTTTCTACGGGCATCTCCAAGAATGCATGGATGATGCAATCCCAAATAAAACCAAAACCCTTTCAACCAAAGGCAGGCATCCTATCTGGTGGACCCCAGCCATAAACAAACTTTATAACAAGAGAAGGAAGCTACTGCAAGACAGAGCAAAATCCCATAAAGGGAAGGCATCCCTGATCAGCACTAGCAAAAAACTACGTTCGCTAATAAAAATCATCAAAGGCCAACTTCAAGAGAAAAATCGCTAAGGACACTAAAGATAATCACAAGGCCTTCTTCAGTTATGTTAGAAACCTGGGCGGAAACCCCCAGATATGCGCAGAGTTAGTTCATAACGGCAAAAAATACACTGAACCCACAGATATTGCCAACATACTGGCAGACAGGTTCAGTGCAAATTTCTCCCCACCCTCTCCCCCAAAAGACAAAATAAATATCTCAGCTGAATGCAACCTCCCTGAAATCTCAGATGTCCAGGTGAGAGCTGCCCTCAGCAAAGCTAAAAATACAGCATCCATGGGACCTGACGGTGTCCCGGGTTGCGTGCTACGTGAACTCCTAGAGGAGCTAAACCCACACATAAGAATGCTGTTTAATCTTAGCCTTGCTACAGGATACATCCCTGAACACTGGCGTACAGCTACAGTAGTCCCACTCCACAAAGGTGGCACCTCTACAGACCCTGGAAACTACCGCCCCATAAGCTTGACCAGCCTGGTCTGCAAAGCTATGGAAAGGATCATTATGGAACTCATAAATAAAGACATCGGGGACCTACAGACAATTGACCCTACCCAGTTCGGCTTTGTAAAAGGCAGATCCTGTCTTTTAAACCTGGTGGACTTTTTTGAAACAGTCACTAGAGCCATCGATGAAGGCAAAGCAGTTCATATAGCCTAGCTGGATCTGGCAAAAGCCTTTGACACAATACCCCACTCAGGCATCATCGACAAGCTCAACAGCTTAAATGTAAACCCGTTTGTCACAAGATGGGTTGCAAACTGGCTAAAGGACAGAACCCACAAAGTCAGAATAGCTGGAGCTATGTCAGACTCTAAGCCAGTCACAAGTGGAGTCCCACAGGGCTCTGTCTTGGGACCCCTCTTGTTCTGCATTTATTTCTCAGATGTGCAGGCAAACATAGGGGGGTTGTGGCTGACAAAGTTCGCAGACGACTGCAAACTAGGCGCCATAGTCGACACACCAGCTGACACATGCATCCTCCAGAAGGGCCTCACAGAAACAGACAACTGGTGCCAGAGTCATGGCCTTAAACTAAATGCCAAAAAATGTATAGTCATCCCCTTTGGAAAAAACAAAGTACCCACAAATTACCACATAGGTGGTAATCCATTAAGAACGGAAAAAGGAATCAGGGAACTGGGGACCCAAGTTGACAGTGACCTCTCATTTGACACCCACATCGCCAAAGTGGTTAGAAAGACCTTCTACCTTGCCCACCTTATCATGAAGGGATTCACATCCAGATCAAAGGATGTCATTGTACTCTTATATTCCTCCCTTATCAGGCCTATGATTGAGTACAATGCCCCATTTGGTATGTACCTCACCCGGCACCTGCAGCAGCTGGAGAGACCCCAAAAGTACCTTACCAAGAGGATCAAGGGTCTCCAGCATATGTCATATGCTGCCAGACTGAAAAAGCTCCAGCTCTATTCAGTAGCATACCGCCTGCTCAGAGGTGATCTGTGCCTTACGTACAAGGCCATGTCCAATTCAGAATTAATGGACATGCTCCACCTCAAAAAATCCAAATCTATCAGAGCCACGAGAGCTAAAGATCTAAACCTCAGCACAAATATGAATAGGACATGCTGGAGGGATAGATTCATAACCCAGAGGCTTCCCGCACTCTGGAACAGGATACCTGTCCATGTTAGGCAGAGCCCCTCACTGACTCTCTTCAAGAGAAATCTGGACGAATGGATTGGTGATCGTAGGTTTACCCCGGGGGTCATCTCTGTGTCATTGCTAGATAGAGGCACAGTAAACTAAATTTAATTTAAATTGTACACTTTTGTATCATTACATGGGGTGGTGAAAGCCACATACACTTTGGCTAGGCTTATAAATACCCTAGGGCAGATAGCCTAGTACTATACTATGAAACTATGAAACTATTATGTGGTAAAACAGGGCATAATGCAAAAAAATGTGATTTAAATTGCAAAAAATGTGGCAATACTGATCATTCATGGCTAGAATATGAAATGAATGTGCAAGAAAATGAAGATATACAGGATAAAGAGATAGAAAAATGTGTTATACAAGAAAATGTACAAAAAGATGCGACTGATAAAGAGGTAGTACATGAAACTAAAGAATGTAATAAGGAAAATGAAACAGAGGCAACAAAGGAGGAAGAAGCTATGTGGTGTACAGTACGAAAAAAAAGAAATCAATAGGGAAAATAGTTAATGAAAGGAAAAGAAAATTCAAAAATATAATGCTTAGAGAAAATAAGAAAGGAAAGGGCTAAACATTTTATTATACTAACTGTTCTTGTAAGCTGAAAATAGTAGCCTTAAATGTGAACAGTATGAAAAATCTTAAGAGGAAAATATGTATATTACAATGGTGCACTGCAGTAGATGCATATATTATTGTTTTAGAAGATATATTATTAACAGAGGAAGAAAAAACACAAACTGAAAAACTTTGGAATAGTGTAGTAGTTTGGAACATGGGGAAAGGAACATGCTTGGGCATGTGTATATTATGTCAAGAAAGCATTAAAATATTAGATGTAATCATAGTAGAACAAGGATAAATTATGGTAATAGACATGAGATGCAAACAATATGTGTATAGAATTATAGCTTTATATACGAATATGTAACAAAAAAAGAGAAAGAAATGATATTTAAAAATATTATTGAATATATTTGTGTAAATATGGACATTATAGTGGAGGGTGATTTTAATTGTAATTTAAGAAAAAATAAGAGCAATACTGATGTTAAAAATGGTAAAAGAAATGATAAGACCAGCATTGTGGTGCAGCGGAAGCATGTTGGCACCATACTCAGAGGTCGATGGATCAAAACCATCCTCTGCTATAGAAAGGGTAGAACGCTTTTAACACTAGTCAAGTTTTACTAACATCAGGTGGCATTAAGGGCAATTTTATGGGCTACGCTTTCAAAGGCTTTAAGGCCATTAGCCTAGTACACATGTATGAGCCTATGAGAAGTGGAAAGTTAAGTGTATGGGGGAATAACCACTGGACCTATAGAAGAAATGAAATTAGGACAGAAATTGATTAAAAAAAGAAAGAATTTAAGCATATCAGACTTTCAGATCATGTAGCTGTATGGGTAAAAGTACATGAAAATGGAAAATATCTACAAACAGGAAAAGGAATAAAGAGAATTAATGAAAAGGAATTAGATTTAGAAGAGAAAGAAGAACATATGGAATTATGGAAAAAATCATATGAATATGAAAGAGTTTTATGAGAATCAGACTGTTTGGTGGCTTAAATTTAGAGAAATAAATATGAAAAGGTGTTTTTAGAATGTATAATTAAGAAAAAAGAAATGTATAAGGAAGAAAGCAAGAAAAGAAAAAGTGAAATATAAGATATTAAGTCAAGAAACATTCAGAACCTTATTAGAGAAAAAAATATTTTCATGGGAAAAAATGAAAGAAGCAGAGGCAGGGACAACTCTTGTAAAATTTATTAACAGCTTTCATCCAAGTAGAGGGTCTTCTTCAAAATAACAAGCCATCCACATAATTAGTATAAATACATTTTAAAAACATTTTGATTGGATAACCTATTACATCATTAATTAATGACAATTTAAAATCAATCAACCTGCTGACAAAAAGCCACACAAACAAATAATAATAAAAAAATGAGTAAAAATTGTACTTAGTTCCCTAAAATACTTACATAACTATAACTCGAGAAGTCATTAGAAAACTGCAACAAACCCTTAGCTTATATTGCAAAGGTAGCTTTCAATTTTAAAATGCTACTAATAGATATCAACCATTCAACCCTGAATACATAGTAACATTTGTTTTTAGCTGTCATTCCACTTCTTTTAGTTCAAACAAATCATCCACTGATCCACACCTCTGTCCTAAATCAACATGATCAATAGCTAAAAATTTGAAAGAATGCTGTTTATGTTCACTTATATGGCTATATAAGGCATTCTTCAAATCATTTTTCTTTATATCAAAATTATGTTGATCAATTCTGCCTCTATGACATATTTTGTCTTCCCCATATAGAAGGCTGAACAGTCTTGACATAAAGCCAGATAGACCACAGTCTTTGAGCAACAATAATATTTTTGTAACCTTATAATATCAAAATTAATAAGTCAGTTTTTGCTTTGTATACATATTTGCACTGATGCAATGACCACATTTTATCATTTTTCCTTTCTAACTACTATTGTTTTCTCTCTTTAATAATTTTTTTTACACAGACATCCTTCTTATATATAACTGATATAGCATGTCCTACAATTTTGCTGTGTTCTGGATCAATCATAAAGACACCCAATTCTTCTCTATAATAGTTCTGATGTCCCAAAAATCTCTATTGCAAGTCAAAATAAGTGCTTTCCCAAACATGTTACAGTCCATATTATTTTTAATTATTATAACCAAAGATGTAAAATTATTTCTTGAATATAATAAGGGGGTAAAATGATCAATAATTCTCTTTAGGTAAACTCCTTGAATGATCCCCCCCCAAAAAAAAAAGTCAGGATAGCCCATCTTGTGCAATATGCTTTTTAATACACTACATTGTTTCTGAAATGCACTATCATCAGACACCATTCGAGCCAGTCTGACACACTGGCCCTTCACTAAAGATTTTTTTTCTGGTAAAGAGGGTGCCATCTTTGATAATGTAATAATGCATTAGAACACATAGGCTTTCTATAGATAGTAGACTCAAATTTCCCTTTCAATTTATTTTTAGATGCAGTGACATCGAAATAAATAACCTGATCATCAAAGAAAGCCATGGTGAACTTTAAATAATCAGTCGTAGTATGCAGTTACTCAAAAAAATTGTTCCAACCTTACTCAGGTGTCTGTCCAAAAACTTATGATGTCATCCAGGTATCTTCCATAGAGAGACAAAGACCTGGCAAATTAAGTATTAAATAAATAACTGTTCTCCCAAAGGGTGAGCACAGGGTTAGTAAAAATGGGGGCACATGCACAGCTACACCCTTCTTTTGTCTAAACTACTGTTGTTCGAACACTATAAAGTTGTTATCCAACACTGCCTCCATTAATATTCTAATGATTAAAATTTTATTGTAGTCAAAGTAAGAATTCTGACATAAGTATTCATAAAATCATTTGATACCTGTAGTGTAAGGAATAACAGAAAAAATATATTTTACATCAATAATTACAAAAATAAGGTTGTCATTGTATACGTCATGGGAAATTCTAGATAAAAAATCCCAAGAATCTTTAAGACAAGAGGGCTGTCCATTCAATAATTTCTTAGTGTGATAATCAATATCGTTAGCTATAAAAAAAATGTTTGATGTCTTCACACTAACAATGGGTCTAAAAGGGGGGAGGTTCAGTTAGAACCTTATGTATTTTTGGTATTCCTAAAATCATAGGTATATTAGGAGATGTAACTTGCAAAAAACTATATTCAGGGTGGAGGGGAAGATCATTAATAACTAAATCATCAAGTAACAAATCAATCTTATGGTAAGAAATATTCATCTCTTTCACACTTGATACTTCATAGGCATTCATAGGTTCATAGATTAGTACTAAGCTAACTGCCCTTGCGAGCCATTTTAAGCCTAGCCAATAATCCCCTTGTGAGACTCAAACCCTGCACCTTGTGTTTGCAAGGCAAACACCTTAACCATTAGGCCACCCTCCCAACCCTTTATAAATCACAAAATCTTGATTGTTCATAACAATATAACAAGCATTTTAATTCTGTGTTAAGTATGACAGTAGTTGCCTCTTCCCCTTCCCCGTTGGTGAACAACTTCTTCTTCTTCTTTCAGCTTTTCCCGGTTAGGGGTCACCACAGCGGAACTCCAGTCTGCTAATGATTGGCAGTAGATGTTTATGGTGCCGAGGTGCCAGCTTGATGCCCAACCTTCAACGAAGGCACCAGAGTGCAATGTTGGTATGCAAGCATTTTGTTGTAATCATTCTTATTCATTACCACAAGCATTCCTCATTTGTCAGGTTTCATGACCCTCGAGTTGGCATTATTACAAATTTGTTTTAATAAGCAAACTTCTTCAGATGTTAAATTATTGCATTTGGTTACCCTGTGAGACCTTAAAAGTTTCCAGATTTCAATCTCACATACTTTTTCAAAGACAGAGGCCCTTGGCATTTTATCATAATTGGATGAAGTGGGGGTTTAAAAGTGCTAGTTTTTTTACAACCAGAGTCAACAATATTAGAGCCATGCTGTTCTTTAAAATAAATTGCTAAATTCAACTTCCTTGAGAAAAGTTTCATGTTAACAAGTACTTCCTCTATCCTGGCTCTTCTGACAAGGACAACAGATAATCCTTTTTCAAATAAAGTAGCATAAGCTTCAGTCCCAACCACATCACTATAGTTATAAATCACAAAATCTTGATTGTTCATAACAATATAACAAGCATTTTAATTATGTGTTAAGTATGACAGTAGTTGTCTCTTCCCCTTCCCCGTAGGTGAACAACTTCTTCTTTCAACTTTTCCCGGTTAGGGGTCACCACAGCGGAACTCCGGTCTGCTAATGATTGGCAGTAGATTTTTATGGTGCCGAGGTGCCAGCTTGATGCCCAACCTTCAACGAAGGCACCAGAGTGCAATGTTGGTATGCAAGCATTTTGTTGTAATCATTCTTATTCATTACACAAGCATTTCTCATTTGTCAGGTTTCATGACCCTCGAGTTGGCATTATTACAAATTTGTTTTAATAAGCAAATTCTTCAGATGTTAAATTACTGCATTTGGTTACCCTGTGAGACCTTAAAAGTTTCCAGATTTCAATCTCACATACTTTTTCAAAGACAGAGGCCATTGGCATTTTACCATAATTGGATGAAGTGGGGGTTTAAAAGTGCTAGGTTTTTTACAACCAGAGTCAACAATATTAGAGCCATGCTGTTCTTTAAAATAAATTGCTAAATTCAACTTCCTTGAGAAAAGTTTCATGTTAACAAGTACTTCCTCTATCCTGGCTCTTCTGACAAGGACAACAGATAATCCTTTTTCAAATAAAGTAGCATAAGCTTCAGTCCCAACCACATCACTATAGTTATAAATCACAAAATCTTGATTGTTCATAACAATATAACAAGCATTTTAATTATGTGTTAAGTATGACAGTAGTTGCCTCTTCCCCTTCCCCTCCAACCACCCCTCTGGGTTTTCTGGTATTGGTGCACACCAACCACTTGTTCTGATTGCATACCTGCCCTCTGATTCTTCAGCATCTCGGACCTCCTCAGAGGGGGGGTGTACTAATGGGTCGACAGCTTGATTAGCAACAACATTGTCTACATTTGCCTCTACACCATCATATGAAACATGAAACTTTGATTTACTAAGAGGGTGTGGAGGGTAGGCTACACATGTTTCATAATCCCTTTGGTCCCTAAGAAACCTTTTAGCTTTTTACTCTTTTAGATCCACAATTAAGGGGGTCGACCTTGGTGAATACAGCATCGTATTCATTCTTTTTACACTCAAATAATAAGTCAGGCCACAAAGAATTCTCTGACTTAGTAATGGTATCACTCAAAACATTCATTTTTTTGATTTTGAGCTACTGTGAAACAACTCTAATAATTCTGTTAATTACAATTTTACCTTCAGAAATACAGATAAATGCTTAACACAAAGTGCAATAACTTAGCAATAAAATTAAAAATAATTTAATAAAATGTTTGAATAAAAAAATCAATAAAATATTTGAATAAAAAATAAAAATAAGAATAAAATAAAGAGGGGGGCACTTTACAGCTGTAAGAATTTCATTCTTGCAATGGTACTGCTTAAAACCTTAGGTAAATGTGGAATGAAATCTGTATGACATAACCGAACATTGCAGTCATTAAACCCACTGCTCTATGCATTACCATTCTTACAGCTAGAAGTTACCTACAACTTCAAAGTAGTAATACACAAGTTTTCATTGAAACATAGTAATGATTACAGATTAAAGTGAGTATCCTGCCATGTAAACAAATACTGCTTCCACTTCGCCTTCCCCACTACACAAATGATGATATGTTTTGTCTCTGAAGTCACAAATTATTGTGCATGGTGATACAGAATTATCTGATGTGCAGTACATCAATAACTTTAATCTGAGAAGAAATGGCACAATGTAAAAACAATATATGTTTTCATTTATATGTAAGATATGAGCTCGTTAAATACTGAACTAAAAGTTTTTAGTAATTATATTGCATGAGAGCATTCAGTACATGGATAGTTAGGTGCACTGCTTCATCAGATTTTATTGTGCAAAACAACTCAAATTATGATTATTATTTATATAATCTTACATCATTGAATAGGAACCAATGAGCACTCAAGCATGGGTTCTACAAACATTTATTATGAGTAACTGTTCAGAAAAAAAAAAAAAAAATTATGTGATGAGAGAGAATGTCAGATGAACATTGACAGAAAATGATGTACTACACAGCATAGTCCACAAATATCATTGCATGTGTCAGTTATAATGTATACAAGAAAGGAAACCATAACATAAATGTCATAGCCCATAGTTCCAGACTACACACTATCACTATACTGCACAGCAATATTCCATGTACGAGCCTGCAGCATAGGGTCCCTTACTACTGCTAACAGCTAGTCATCATAACTCATATTTTTTGTGGCACTTGATGCTGCAGTGACAGCATGGGTCACTTCACCACCAGGCTGGTACATGATCATATTATGCAGACTACAACATGCAGTAAATATCCTGCACACAGTAGCTGGGTCATACTGAGGCCACTCCCAGATTAATTAGGCACCTGAAGTGGCTCAACAGGCTGAATAACCTCTCAGTGACAATACGGGTCTGGGATAGGGATGTATTATATGTCTCTTTTGTAGATCCACTTGAAATTCACACCATGGCTCCAGTGGATATCCAGTATCACTTGAAAGGCAAAAACAAAACAAGAGAGAGGGTGGGGTGGCAGAAAAAGGAAAATTAATTTATTTTTCAGGAATACATTTTACAATGAATAAATACTTAAATACAACATAAACAAAAAAAATCAATAAATAAATACACCATTCAATAAAAACGTACTAACAAAACTACCAGTGGACATGCTACCATGCAGGAACAGGAGGTAGAGTGAGCTAGTGTACAAGATATGGGAATACTATTCACTGCCAGGATGGTGGACAGAAACATTTGTGATGGAGGTGATGCACCCCCATGTATTACACTCTGACAATTGATGTAATGGTAGCCCTTCGTACTGTGATACCACTTGCCGGTAGACCACATGGAGGCCCTAATTCCCACATGGGTGCAATCTGTTGAACAGAATAACTTAAGAAAACTTGGCATCCAATAAAAGGCACACATAATCCAGGCTCAATCAGATAATAGATGTATTGATCCACATGTACCAAGAGTGCATCCAGGTACTGCTGTCATATACTCAAGGCAGTAGCCTGTGAGATATCAAATGTGTCCTCAGTCTGTCTCTGGAAGGTCATCTGTGACAAGTATATCGATGGATTACACACCATAATGTCCACAGGGATAGGAAGTCCACACATTCAGTACCATTGAGGCAGAAGCCTGTGAGATTTCCTAGTCCACAGTCTGTCTCTGGAAGGTCCCAGTGACAAGTATAAGGAGGGTATGCATACCTTAGTTTCCACTGAGATAGAAAGTCCATGCATTGCGCCACCACTCATACTGGGGTTATGCATACCCATTAGAATCCTTATAGTGTCACTGTCTACACTGTAACTGTCAAGTGTCTCCTAATTATCAAATTTATGATGAGGCATCATATGTTTATATCTTTGCTTTCTTGGCTGGTGAGCACTGCTGGGTACAAGCGTTTCTCGATCAGCCAAGATAAGCACCTCAGTCCTGGAAGTAAAGGCTAGAAGACAACTATAGCATTTTTATAGACTGAAATGTAATTATGGTGATGAAACTTCTCTTTATATAATATAGCTCTCTGTGAACAAGAACAAAAATTATACTCTGAATCAAAAATGAACAAGAAAATGCTTCATCAGCATATGCTGTGTGCATCATTCTTAATTTAGACCTCATTATGAGGTCATTTGTTTATGCTTATTCAAGGTTATTGTGCATTAGAGTAAGTGGTTTCTATGAATCACAGCTTAACTGCACTCATTCACTGTTGGTGAGGATAACCTTAATATGTTTGCATAATGAATTTAACTATCAGCCTAACTTTTTTAAAGTCCAGTTAGGTAGACTCCTTCTCATCTTTCTAGTATAAAACTTAGAGCAAGGACTGACTATAATATAAACAATGATTTTTGTCTTACAGTCTGCATATCCACTAAACAAAAATTGTTTCATTTCTCACTGAATGAATACATTACTTGCATTAATGTCATCATATCTGCTACAATTTCTACATTTTGCAGTATTCCTAACATTCCCTTTCATATATCTATAAATGTTTGCTTTCCATAAACTCTGTTTGAAGATTTTTGCTTTTCTAAATGTGAAAGCAGGGTGACTACTTACAGCATCAGTCACCTATCTGTAACACAACAGGATGTCCCAGTCACATGTACTTACCTACTTGTATCTCTTTACTAATCAAACTATATCTGCGTATTATAAGCAGAGCTGTATTCTTTTTCTCATGAATCACTTCACA
This sequence comes from Protopterus annectens, assembly GCF_019279795.1. Classification (NCBI taxonomy): domain Eukaryota; kingdom Metazoa; phylum Chordata; order Ceratodontiformes; family Protopteridae; genus Protopterus; species Protopterus annectens. The sequence goes on from NC_056751.1 coordinate 457,258,373, forward strand.
GTTAAGGTGGCAGTTCCTATTTCATGCATTGCATTAATGTTACAATACAGTGATGTTCATTTACTCATTCACTTTGTTTCTCAATAGGATCGTGGGTAATATTTTAATTTCTGTTTTTCTGTATTCATACAGACATCACACTCAATGACAATTGGTACATTACAAAAAAGTGCATAAAAACAATAGTTTTGGGACAATTTTATAAATTAGAGTTTCTAAAATTCAGGATCTTATTAACATCATCCAGGTTTGATGTACCTAACTGAATAAATAAGTCTTTCTAAACAACTAAATTTAAAAGAGCAACTTAGAAAGTATTGTATTCAAATAAAATATGTAGAAGCTCATAACATATTATAAAATAAAAAATGTAAAGTAGACAGAACAAACACAGGCACTCGGGAACTTAAAAACATTTAATTCAGGTTTTAAACAGGGATTAAACTTTTTTATGGTTCCGAGTGCCTGTGTTTGTTCCATTGCCTACTTTACAGTTTTTATTTTATATTTGGCTTCTGACAATGGCACATTTACTCCTTAGAGTATTTCTTTGTTTTGTTTTATACTTTTTTTCATAACATATTATGATTGTGCAAATGAAATGCTTTAATGCAACAGCAATACATTGAATTAGAGAAAAAAATCCATCATCTGTAAAATCAAAAAATGTTTAATACCACTCATGGTAGTTCTGTTATTACACATAAAAAACCCAAAAAAGACCAGGATAACAGTACCAATGGATTACCCATGCAAGTTTTATACTTTTATCTATATTTTTTATCATTCTGGAACACATTATTACATATATTCTCCCAACGTTAGGCATAAATGTGTGAACCTCTTATCTTACATATATGTTTAGCAACCATTTCATAATAATTTTAGCTACCACATGTGAAATATTTGAATAGGATGAATGGATTTGCACCATCACAAACACATTGATATCATTCACATCTACATATTTTATCTTCTACAACAGATCTTCAGTGTCTTGATTAAATTCCTAAACAAAGTCACTAAAATAAAATTTTTTTGAGATAATTCCTTTAACTTTAGGTGCAGTATGGCTGAATTCCTCCACCATTGGCCTACTACTTTTAATAACTCGTACCCACCCTTCACCAGTACTCATCCATTTTCACAGATTTTACTTGAATATAATTATTTTTTTTATAAATTATTTAAAATGTTTTAAGGTGGATTTGAAAGGTGTGTCTACGTATTCTTCTATACCTTATAAAGCTGGCTGTTTCTTTAAGAAGCAATTAATTATGACAATTGATTTATTTGCTACAATTGTATTTCAATATAAAATGATGCCTTAGTATAGTTGTTTTATTGTAAGACCTAAAGGAAATAGGATAAAAGTGCTAAATCATTTTTTTAATACACTTTGGTATCATCTTCATTTGGCTTGCTTCGGCTTTTGGTTAGTGTGCTTGATTAGCCTAGTCAATGCTTTCTGGATTTTTTATATTTTTAAATATCATCCAGCATTCAGACCAATTTTTTAAAATATTTTCATATTAATATGATCTTTTCATTTCTGTATTATTAATCTCTAGCCTTCTTCGTTCCATGCTTTTTCGTGTATCCTTTTTGTTTCTTTGCCTATTTATATATTCCTTGTTTTCTTTTATCTCTAAAAATATTGCAAGATGATCTGAAAATCCTGTTTCAACTATCTCCCCTTCACTGTCTCTCTCACACACACACACCACACACACACACACACACACACACACACACACACACACACACACACACACACACACACATGCACATGTGCACACGCGTTCACACACACACACACACACGCACACACCCACACATATACACACAGATATATATATATATATATATATATATATATATATGTGTGTGTGTGTGTGTGTGTGTGTGTGTGTGTAGGGAGAGATAATGAGAATGAGATAGCAATGCAAAATTCACAAAACTCCTGGGTGCTCACTTATATATACAATTAAAAAAGTAAAAAATCACAACACAAGTGAGACACAAGAAATGAATAATTAAAAATGAGTTTATTAAACTGGTTTCACTGATAACTGCAGCTTCATCAGTAATAAAGAAATCAAGGTGACCTAATCACATGATGTAACAACGCATCTATCATTAACTGAAGCCAGTGGAGTATTTTTTATCATTATATTAAGTACACACACAATGAATGTGTTCATATATTTGTAGTGTTTATTGCACTAAATAATAAAACATCAAAAAAGGAGAAAAAATCTACAAATGACCATTGAGCCCTTGTTGAAATAATGCACCCATTAAAGTAATCCATAATGTCTCCTTGTTAAATAAAAGGTTAAATGTGAATCATAGCTTTCAACTTCTCAATGCAAGAATTCCAGAAAAAGATTAAAATAATGGGGAGGACAAAGACCCAAAATGCAGACAGACTTTAAGTATCACTCTTATAAACACAGAAAGTTGCTAGAACAGGTTTTACGTTCACATGCATTTTCTGAAGGATATGAAGTTTGAAATTCAAATGCCTGTCATTATTTAGTGATTTCATTCCTCACTGATTTGACATAAAACACAAATTTTATGAGAAACAGAGCAAATATAAGGGGCAAAAATCTGAAGAGTTACAAGGTATGATCTGAGCTACATGAGGCAGCACCAACTAGCATGTTGTCTATTCCAGTAAAGGTAAAAAATACAACCAGGATTGTCCAATGAATGCTTTTATAAGGTGCACCACTGTATTTTACATCACAAATTGTTTATATGAGCTGAAATTCTCCCTTTAAATGTGCAAGATATGCAACTCACGTAAAAACAACTACAATAAACACTGAGACAAATAAGCCATTTTGCTTTGCAAGTGATCATGTTTCTAATATTATACATTCCACTACATTCAGTAATAAAGCTGTCCATTAATCATTTCAAGTTGGGAGGCAATCTGCTTAATGTTTCAAGTGCAACATCTCAGTTCATGGAATGATTTTCTTATGGAAAATGCAGCCTATGTACACACATTCTGAGAACAGTTAGCATTACCGCTAACAATAGTAGCAGAATTTGCAGAGTGAGAAATATGATCACTTGCAATATATAATGGCTTATTCATTTAGCACAATGTTTTTGTGGTTGCTTTTGTGTGAGATACCAGTCTCATACTTTTAGGGAGAGCATTTCAGCTCATGTGAGAAATTTGTGAAGTAAAAAACAGAGAAGTGTCTATTCCACCTTAGAGATGTGTTCTAACGTTAACTCTAACCCTGCCCCTAATTATATCATTCCCTTAAAAAAGCCCTTTCCATAAAACTATCGCTATTCAGACAAATTTGAAAGGAAATTGTGGTAAGGCTATGGGTAGTACACTGGAAAAGGAAATTTGATTCCTTTCTTGATATACTGTATGTCGCTGTATAGTGCTGTCAGTATTATAAAAGGTTACCATGTTTTTGTTGACGTTTTAGTGTCAATCAATTAACATGGCTAACTATATCTGTCTTACCTTTAAGTTTAACTCTTTAATTCTATCTTTCCCTTTTCCTACTCCGCCACACCCCCCAAAAAAATTGAGCTATATTGTTAAATATTTATAACTGTATAATTTTCCTACATGCTAATGTTCCATTGTTACTGGATTGTGTCTTTTTACAACATATTTGCTATTTAGATAGTTTTGTGTATTATTTCACTTGCTTTATAATTATAATTTTGTTTCCTTAGAAATTCATGTAATGATTTTCATGTAACTTGGAGCTTTTCTCCCCAGGCCTCCACTGATAATGGGTCTCAAGCCTCAAGCCCAGTGGACTTTCCCCGTCAACAAATGTCAATAAATGAATGTCAACCATTCTTGATATAACACATATACATGCACTGTTATATATACAGTGTATATATATATATATATATATATATATATATATATATATATATATATATATATATATATAGGTTTACTATTGGCATTTCAAATCAATTTCAGTCAACCGTTTAGAACATCGACCCAAAATGGTGAACCCAGAATGCTGAAAAGTAAACCAAAGCAAAAATTAATACATCGACAACTGTGATTCACTGTATTAGACATAGCAGGAGGTGATGCCACTCACCTCCTGCTATGCACATTAATGTAACATTAAACTGTACAGTCCATGGTACATTAATTATAGTATTTTGCAGTCCCATGTGAGGGCTGTACCCCCTGCTCATTAAATATACCAACTCTGATTCCCTGTTCCTCACTGAACCACGAACTCCCTGCACAGTGTCAAACCCAAATGATCAAATTACACTACCCATTTGCTTTAGTGTAGTCTATACATTTTGGTTCGACTTTCTGCTAACTTGAAAACTGCAAGTCGACCACATGCAGGTTAACTGATGCAGTTTCAAGGTTTATGGCCACAATGTCGACCCAGATGATCGACACATTTGAGTCGACATTGTTACCGAAACCATCACATGATAGCCATATAGGAGCTGATGTAAATCAGACTCCTATACAACATATCACATTGTTGCACCCCCACAACCCCCTGCTACTAATATCATATATTCAAAGTCCAAAGGGATATGGATGAATTCCCAATCCCCACTGTACTGCGATCTCCATGCGGATAGTTGAATACACTTATGCGAGTGCACTACTGCATTCTCATAAGTGTGTTCAATTATCCCATCCATTTAAATTTTGTGCACAACATTCTGATTTTTGCCGACAGTCTGTCATGTGCACAAACAATAGTAAACTATATATATATATATATATATATATATATATATATATATATATATATATATTCAAGTTCATCTCTTATTACTGCTTCCTCTATTCTTAGGGCTTCTCTGTCAAACTATGACTTTGAAATAAACTGGACAGGCAAATTTAACATAGTGCAAGACAAGATCAAGAAAATTTTAAAGAAAATGTATATAAAGATATTGAGCATAACAGAAAACCATGTTATAGATACATAAGATGTGATAGGAAGAAAGACATTAAAATTGATAAACTGTGCACAGATTCCTAAATTTATTTTCAGACACAACAAGTTATAGATATATTTACAAAACCTAATGCAAGGCACAAAAAAGTGATGATAAATTGTCCTAGTGACAGCCATTTAACTTCAAATGCTGAAATCAGATTGGGATATACTGAAAAACAACTACGCAAACTGAATTCAAACAAAGTACAAGAAATAGTTCAGCATGAACTTACAGTACCATTTTATATGCTATTTACTAGGCTGGATAAATATGGGGAGAGTCCTCAAGACGGAAGACATGCACTTGCTAAACCCATATTTAATGGAAAGTGGAGTAAGAAAAGCTCAGACTCATAGAGACCCATAAGTTTTCTTTCATTTTGTGGAAAAATAATGGAAAACGTTGTATTGGCTAGATTACTATCAGAACTAAAAAGGTTGTGACTCGAAACCATATATCAGCATGCAGATGTTGAAAATGAACCTATTACCACATGTAACATGATATTTTATAACAATATAACAATAGCTTTTTATGAAAAACAGTGCTGTGATACAATTTATATAGATTTCACTTCAGTATTTGATGGGGTCATACACAAAACACTAATCAATAAATCATAACAACTTGGTATTGATGTACTCCTGATAACTTGGATAGCTGCATGGCTTACAAATAGGACGTGCCAAATATCATACTGGAACTGGACAGGTGAAATTCTTGGTTACAGTCAGGGTGTCTCACCAAGCTCTATCCTTGGCCCATATTTGTATCTTTCAGATTTATCTTTTTCAGCAAAGGTGTTCTACAGTCTGTTTTCAGATGACTTGAAAATGGGTAAACTGATTATGTGTTACAGATACAGTATGCCTGCAAAATAACTTGACTTAATTAACCATTTGGCCACTAGAGAATATATGGTGATAAATGAAGTTTGGCAACAAACTAAGTTGTCCCGGGACATCTTCATTGGGAGTAGGTTGATATTAGAGGGAGTTAAGTGGGTTGGGGAGGTGAACGGGTTAAGGGGAGGCAGGGATGGTTGGGAGGAAATGAGATAAGGATGGGGAGGGGCTTAAGAGGTTTAGTTTAGTGTAGCTGGGTTAAGCAAGCACATTTTGGCGTGAACTTGCTGGGGCAAGTTTTTCGTCCAAGACAACCTTTGGGTATTTCAGGGGACAGGTAGGCCATGGGTTAATAGTGAGGGGGTAACAATAAGAGGTGGGTGCTTTATTCATAAATCATATTTTATTTTCCTTAGGGAGCTCTGCTGCTTATCATTGGTTAGGTGAGGTGAATAAGCACAGGTTGTGGGAAGCTTAGTGGCAGGGAGAGAGTGTGTCACCTTCATCATTTTCGAGCACTATTTGCAACAACATTTACTTAACTAAAGTATGTCTCCATGAACTATCAGGAATGGTTTGTTGTTTGTGCTGAAGCACTAATAAACATTATTTATTGTTGTTATACTTTAGGTGGGTGTCATGAATGTAAATTGGTTGAAATAGTGTAGTATCTACATGTTTCTAGGAGCTGTAATGTTATATCTTCTAATTTTGAAAGACTGCTGTCCTCAACAGCATTTAGCATTAATGGGGTTGTGCAGGTCACTCAGGACAGTGCGTTTTCACTTGTGAATGCATGGACAGTGTGGTTTGCTGTTGTTGTCCCTAAACCTATTGTTTCAGGTGTTCAGACTCTGTCCCCAGCTAGTTGAAACGCGGTATTGTCATTTGGTCTAAAAATAAATAAATAAATAAAATGGATAAGTAAATCTAGCATAGATACATAGTATTAGTGTTCATGTTGATGTGGTTCCTTGGTTCAGCTGCTTGCAGTAGAGGGGTGGATCTCATGCTGGAATCTTTTCATGAGCTGGTGGACACCTGCGAGCAATGGCTTTCAAATAAAAAAGTGTTTCTCAGGTTTGGCAGGTCCTCACAGCTGATAGCTGTTGGTTGCATATGCGCATTGCTCAGCTGCTGGCTGATGGGGGAAAGATTGTCTGCAGGCCCTCTGGAGGGGAGCGATGGTCAGGTTTTCATGGGAAGGAAGGTGGCCTAGCTACGGAGCTTGAGTCTGCGGTGTCTGTTGTGGGTTTGGGGACAGTCATGCGTGGCACTTACTCTGTGCAGGCACAATGATGCTGTGGGCCTTGGACCAGTTTCAGCCTTGGTCATGAGCATGTGCTCCTCCTCAGGGTGTGCTTTCATGGTGAATTCTTGACCTGTTTTTCTGGTAGCCATCAATAGTTACATACAGTCCAGTCTAATAACCATCAGTAGTTACATGTAATCCAATCTAATGGCAGTTCTATGTGGCATAGTCCAGCTTGGTAATATTTGAAATGTCACAGTGGTGTATCATCCATAGGCCTCATAATGCTGCCAGAATTGCATTGTTGCAATACTTCAACCCTCAGCACAAATCATAGAAGGTTGTAGAAAAGAGATTTTAAATTTTTGGGTAGTGAGTGATTTTCCCAGCCACTCCTTTAATCTTGAATGGCATGGGTTTGGTACAATGAAGGAGGGCTGTTTTCTATTCCTGTCTGTTGCTTTGCTTTGTCTGTGCATTAAGGCAGGGAGAGTGACTGCAGGGAAGGTTGTGCAATGGTACACTTAGAAGATGCAGAATGGGACAAAAACACTCAAAGGTTCCTTTCAGAACCACTGGTTCCACCTTGTTACATCCCGTCAGTGTTGCTGTCGATTTACCCTTTGACCAAGTAATCCTAGTCCTCCCTCCTACTGTCTATTTTGGGTAGAACAATTTATACCCTCCAATTTTGTTACATACCGATTGTTTCTAAACTGGTTTAGGGTTACGCTGAGTAGGAAAGTTAGGGTTTAGCAATTGTCAACAGATGGAGGTGGGGGTTATACAAAACAACAGGATTACCTTCTGCAGCTGTATTTGTTTTTTGGACAAGAGGATTGTATAGGGGAAAGAAGAATGCAATGGGGGAAATGCAAGCCTTTCTTGTTGTTGTTTAAAAAAAAAAATAAAAAAAAAATAAAAAACTGTATACTCACAGCAGTCCCCCCTTTTACTCCTATTTATATCCAGTATTTATACTGCATGTAGGTTAAGCAAAGATTTGGGATTGTGTGTGGACAGGTATGTGCATGTCTGCAGTGGTATGAGTGAGGCTGCATGTACATGAATGGGTGTATCTGCCTTGGGTTATGGAACGAATATAATTTCTGGATGTGTGGGTGTGTGTACCATTCTGAATATGCATGCTACCGCAAGCTGTTCTATTAACCTTTTAAGTTTGTAAGAGGAATATTTAAAATACTACCTGATACCGCAAGCTGTTCTAGTAACCTTTTAAGTTTGTAAGAGGAATATTTAAAATACTACCTGATTGTGTTTCGTAAGCTGCTAGTAAGCTATTGTTAGGTCTGTGGCATTAGTGTGCCTCATTTGCAGATGGAAGGTGAAGAGCTAAACCGTTGTTTTTACAATATAAGTTAGCTTGGCTTATACAGGGTGCTAATTGATGTGGTCTGGAATTGCAAGGTTACCCTGGTTATGGATACTAGTTTTAACATACTCGACTGGTGGTTAAATTTATCTTGGGTATTTGATAGGGTCATTACCACGGGGGTGGTACTGCAGTAACATTGTCGTCTCACAGTAAGACGCTGTCCGGTTCAATTCTCAGCTAGACCGTCTTCTGCGTGGAGACATGCGTGAATGGGCGTACCTTCGTTGAAGGTTGTGCATCAGGGCTGGTAACTCAGCACATAAAAATCAACTACCAATCATTAGCAGACCAGAGTTCCGCTGTGGTGACCCCTAACCGGGAAAAGCCAAAAGACACAACAACATTTGATAGGGTCATTGGAAGCATAGCTTCAGTTGTCGCTGCTTTGTCATAGATGTGAGAGGCGGTGGTACATTCCTTCCTGGGTTGACAGGACAGGTTGTCCTTGAAGATGTCTTGGAATGTGTGTTATGTATTTTGGATGATTTACAAGTCTCTTTCTTTCTTGAAGATGCAGTCTTGGAATGCTGTGGCTATAATCCTGAATAGGTGGGTATAAGGTGGAGCCTGCTATTTACATATTAGAGGGTTTAATTTTGTCCTTTTCTTTTTAGATGGTGGTGTGCTGAGAACAGTTGTGGTGATACGCAGTGAATTTTCAGATGATGGAAGCAGTGGCGAGTGAGGAGGTTACACACAAGTGGGCAACAAATACTGATGGAAGTAAGTGGAGTTCAAAGTTGTTGAGTTTGGTAGAGGATTTAAACTGTTAGTGAGGGTAGGACCGGCATTTGGGTTTCTGATCTCAAGGTTAATTGGTTGCACATTTTGAGCTGTTAACCGTTCAGTGTGTTAGATTAATGTTGACAGTTGTCCCTGCTTTTGGGCATTTGCATTCAATAGTAAAAGGGAGCAACAGCCATTGGCCATAGGTAACAGTTTGAATTCCTGCAGTTGGCTTTGAGGTTACAGGTAATGCATTTTATTTAGTGCTCATTAAGGCATGTCAAGGTGGATGGGGTTCAGGTAGGTAGAGTGGAGTCACAGCACTCTTAGTTTCATAGGAAGTTATTAGGCTACTGGCTCAGGGATGGTGACAAGCTAGAGAAGTTTGGCTCTTTTTCTGCGGGTAGCACTTATCACTCTTGTCCAAAGGGATATGAGTCATAGTATAAAAAAAGGGGGGGGGGGCTGGTACCATACTTTGGTACAGATTTGGGCAAACAGTTGATGGGGTGGAAGAGGTCCTTGTCAGTGCCTCCATGTTGAGTAATTATTAGTGTGTATGCACATAGAATTTACTGTGTTTTTCTTTTCTTTGCAGATTGTCGAAGGGCAGAAGGCATCATGTGGTGGTTTGATAGGATGGATATCTTGCCACTGGATTGAGGCACCAGGAGGATCTGAGTAATCACATTAGTAGGGCATGTTAGAGCTCTGTGTTTAACTAGTGGGAGCTGATTATTGCATTGGTATAGGGGACAAGTAAGGAAAAGGTAGGTAAGGGGGCCAATGGGAAAACTGTCAGGGATGATTTATAGGGAGTGTGGGGATTCCACGAGATGAGTAGAGTCATGAGATTCAAAGGAGCACAGGAACTTATTAGGCTAAAGCCCTATGGCTCTTGCAAGCCAAAGAAGTTCAACCCTTGCTTTCTTGGAACCTTGGGGTTGTTGTGTTAACTCATCCAGTTGTTTGAATCGTATGTGGGGGGAAGGGACAATGAGGTTTGACAGGATGCTGGAGTTTGTTCCTAATGGGTGGTATCTTCTGGGTGACAAATTTGTCCCTTGAGTAGGTAGTGTTAATGTTACATACCAGGTAAAGGCTTTACGGAATAGCACAAGGATCATTTCAGTGGGGGTTTGGGGTGAATTTTATAGAGAGGGCTTTATGAAGCATGGTAGGTGGCTGTGTTGGGGTAGTTTTAGAAACTGGGTGCATGGTTACAGAGGAGTTAGAAGTTTTAAAGGAAGTTTGGTTGCAGGACAGATCTTAATTACCTACTAGTAGTATAGGTGACTTAAGGAAAGAGTTTTCAAGGGGAAAGGGCAGGGACAAACAGGGGTTAATAATGGTTTGGTAATGAGTGAATTAGGGGCGTTTATGGCTGGGCATGTAGAGTATTTCATTGCTGAGTATAGGTGAGTTTTCAGGATTTAGGTCAAGGGGTGCTGGTCTAAGGTTAGAAGTTTTGGAGTTAGATTATTCCCTACGGTAATTGAGTGTTGCACATCCAGAGTGGGGTAGTTGGTGGAATAAGGTGATATGCTACAGTTGACAGGGGTCTGGGTGTGACACTTTTTATTAGTTGTTTTGACTAGGTGTCAATTTGAGTTCAAGGGGTTATAGTTTGTGTTGGGTACACCGAATGATGTTTGGCTTGACTTTTCCCTTTATGGGAAGTAAGGTTTTGAACAATTTTGGGAAGAAGGGAGGGGGAACAGCCTGGTCAGGCTGGTTGCCAGAGAAGAGGGATAGGTTTGCCCTCTTCTGTTCCCCCTCTGGTGTCTGGATGTTCATTTCAAGGATCTAGGGAAAAGAAAATGAGTAGTTGGAGGTAACTTGCTGAGGTAAGGATGCTGCTTATTGGTGGAAGGTAATTCAATGAATGCTGTATGAATTGAAATGCTTCATACGTACAGTAAGCGAGCAGAGGTAAGGACCCTGCTTGTTGGGCAGGGTGAGTAGGTACGCTGCCCTGGTGTATAAAGTGAGATGGGAAGCTGCTTCATAAGTAAATAAGCTAGCAGAGGTATGGACCCTGCTTGCTGGGCAGGGTGAGTAGGTATGCTGCCCTGATTAACATTACAAGGATGGTGCTTCGTAAGTAAAGTAAGTGAGTAGAGGTATGGACCCTGCTTACTGGGGCAGGGTGAGTAGGTACGCTGCCCTGATTAACATTACAAGGAGATTATGCTGTGTTTAGAATGAATTATATTATGAATAGGTGTAATTAATGAATTTGGTGAACAAAGCTATGTTATGAAATTAATAAAGGTCGTCAAATGTCATTCGGTGTGATATGTTTATTGAAGGGGATGAGGACAATTACATTACAGACCAAGTATATGAGATTCAGAAAACAAATCAAAAGGTGAATATGTAATACAGCACACAGTGATTGAAACTGTAGATTCATCTAAGGAACTTGGTATATGGTTAGATCCAGCTTTGAGTTTTTCCAGTTGTATCAGCCAATTGGTTAATGACAGCTATAGAACTATAGGTTATATAAAAAGATTTATAAAGTCAGGGAAATCAGAAATTAACATGTCATTGTTTATTATTTACGTTATACCCAAACGTGAGTATGGAATAACAATACGGAAACCTTATAAGAAAACAAGCATGAGTAACCTGGAAGGAGTATATGCCAGATATAGCAAGAGCATCCATGGATGTGAAAAATGTATGTTATTCTGAAAGAGTAATTTATCTGAACTATTACAATGTTTCATATAGGCAAATAAGATGAGACCTTATTCAGGTATATAGGGCATTTAGAGACAAATTAACTCTGGTATTGTTTGGGGTTATCAAAATGTAGTAGAGAATCAGACAGCCTATGTAGCAAATTCTATAGGAATAAACAGTTCACTAATTGGTTATCTGAGACAGTAGAGGATGCATGGCACAGACTAGTAAATTACATTAAAATAAGCACTAGTTTAGATATTTTCAAGAACAGCCTGTACACTTACTTGGGAGAAACTGCTGAAATAGCTGTGGATGGCATCACACACACTAATCCTACAAAAATAGGTAACCTATTAGCTGACAGGTTTGGCAAAGTTTTCACTCCCGTGTCCCCTCCAAACATTACACAGAGCATTCCCTTTACATCTCCTCCTCTTGCATCTCCAAAGAGCATGCCACTAGTGCTCTCTCCAAGGCAAAAATACAGCCTCTGCAGGACTAGATGGCATCACAGGTTGCATTTTAAATTGTCTAAAACATGAGTTAGCAACTCCATTAGGTACTCTCTTCAACCGCAGTCTGAGTTTTGGTTTTGTCCCTGCTGAATGGAAAACAACCTTCAACCCCCTTCATGAAGGGAGTACAGCAACAGACCCTGGTAACTACAGACCCATACGTTTAATCTGCCTTATCTGTAAGGTCATGAAATGAATCATCATGGACCTTATAAAAAAGGATATAGGTGAACTCCAAACCCTTGATCAAACACAGTTTTGTTTTGTCAAAGGCAGGTCATACTGTTAAACCTGGTGGACTTCTTTGAAAATGTCACCAGAGCCATAGACAAAGGCAAATCTGTGCAAGCACCCTACCTTGACTTAGCTAAGTCCTTTGACACAATTACACATTTGAGCATCATTGATAAACCTTCGTGGTTGAATATCAATTCTTATGTCTTGGTTGGATTGCTAACTGGCTTACCTACAGATCACGTTCTGTCAGAGTTGGGGACTTTATCTCAACTAGCAGATCTGTCACCAGTGAGGTTCCACAGTGGTCAGTCAGGGGCGTGTTGTTTTTTGAAATATACTTCTCAGAAGTTCAACACACCAAAACAGACTCAGAAGAAAGAAACACAAGCAAATAATCCAAAACAGGAATCCAGGCATCTCGAAGCTGGAAATAATCCAATAATCCAAGTTATCGTTTAAAAACCTTTTAATGTGAGCGCTTTCGTTCACATAAATAAAATAAAATGAAATGAAAGGTCTGAAGAAGTTCATTTTATTTATGTGAATGAAAGTGCTCACATTAAAAGGTTTTTAAACTATAACTTGGATTATTTCCAGCTTAGAGGTGCCTGGATTCCTGTTTTAGATTATTTGCTTGTGTTTCTCAGAAGTTCAAGCCAAAACAGAGGGGCTTTGGCTGGCTAAGTTTGTTGATGACTGCAAATTAGGTGTCAAAATACTTCAGGAGGGACTTACACAAACCAATGATTGGTGCCAAAGCCATGGAGTCACACTCAATGATAAAAAATGCATTATCATCCCCTTTGGTAAAAACAATATTGCTGCAGATTATCATATAACTAATAATACCCTAAGTAACAACTCAGTATTGAGAGACTTTGAAATGCAGGTTGACTGTAGCCTAAACTTTGGCCACCATGTGTCTTCTGTGATCAGAAAAGCATTCTACATTTTACACCTCATTAGCAAAGGCATTGCCTAAACAATGAAAGAGGCCATAACTCCCCTATACTCGACCCTCGTCAGGCCAATAATTGAGTACGATGCTCCCTTTGGTATGCACCTTACCAGGCTCCTGCAGCAACTTGAGAGACCTTAGAGATTTCTGACCAAGAAAATCCAGGATCTCCACCACATGCCATATACTGACAGAATGAAGTCATTGTCACTGTACTTAGTAGTGTACAGACTACTTAGAGGAGACTTGTGTCTGTCCTACAGAGTAATCTTGGATCCAAACCTAATCACCCGCAAGTCAAATGGGACAAGGGTCACCTGCTCCAGGGACCTTAACCTGGCCTGTTATATAATTAGGACCTGCTGTAGAGACAGATATGTCTCTCAGAGGTTGCCACTCCTCTGGAATAGGCTACCAATTCACATCAAACAGAGCCCCTCTATGACTGTTGAAGCATAGCCTGGATGACTAGATGGAAACTGTAAATTCCTGCCGGGGGAATTCACCTATGACCCTCCTATATATGGGCAGCCATTGATAACTAAGATCTCAAGTTTTGGCAAGATCCTTTATTTTGGGTTTCTCTAGTATTATACTGGGCACACACGGCTAGCCTTATAAAGACCTTCGGGTCAATAGGCCAGTAACCACCTATGAACTTATGAACCTATATTTGCAGGCTAGAAGGGCATTAATGCCCATGCTTGAAATATATGTATGTATGTATGTATTTATCCCAGCAGTGTTTCCCAGTCCTTGTCAGTAGTGTTGTCCTCTGCTTTCTAAATTATCAGTTTTTTTAAAAGTTGCTTCCTTTCATGATCTTTCCACTTGTAGCTTCACTTCCAACCAATTGTCTTCTTCTCTGTCTGCCCTTATTGTCATTACTACTTTTGCTTCTTCTAATTTGTCTATCTCCTGTGTTTCTATTCCCACCCAGTTTTTAGAGTTTCCTCTTTCTATTATATTCAGTCCAGTACTCCCTCTCTTCAGGGGCTTCTTTTCCTCCATATATCTTTTTTCTTCTTTCATGTTTCTGTCAAAGTCAGTTTTCATCTTTACATTGTACATTCTTTTGAGAACAGTTCTGTCTTTATTGGTTTCTAATGTAACACTGAGGTGCATTTCACTGATTTTATCTTCATCCCTTTTATGTAATTCCATTCTCCAAAGAACCAGCTGTTAAAGACTTCAATTTACTTGTTTGAGGCTTGCAGGTTTCCTATTGGCCATCACCTGAGATTTATTCTTCATTGCCAAGTGACCCATCTTCCCTCCCCACTTTTCTGAAACCTTTCAATCACAACATATAAACCCTTTCTGAAAAAAGAGTGGTCACTCCCGTCTTGCCAACCCCGACTTTATTGATTGTTTCTCACTTGGGATATTAAATGCTTATGATGTTTCTGTACTCTTTTACTTTTAAATTTGGAATCCTAGATTATTTTTTCATCCACTTGTGCCCTACTCATTCTGCTAAGCACTCTTTTCCTTTTGATCAGGGTGCAACCCCCCAATGTTCCTGGTTACCATTTTCAGTCAATATGCAGTTCCTGCTGTTCTCTTCGGTTTAGCATACCCATCCTTCCCCATCATCACTGAGTTTCAATTGCTTTCCTCTCCTGGGTTTCACTTCCAAGCTGAGGCTTCTTTCCTTTTGCCTTTGCCAACACTCTACCCCATTTCATGTGATAGACTTAGATTTATAGCCCTGCACCCTGAAATTGGAGTGCCTCTGCACTTGAGTCATTCACCTTGTCTTTTTCCCCCCAGTTCTGCTTTGGCTCTGTCCTTCTTGCTTTCACTTCTCCCAGACTGCCTCCTATCCGTTGTTTCCTCACATTTATCTCTCCCCTTTCTCATATTTGTTGCTTGTCTCCTTTGCATTTCCTTGCTGTGACAGTTTCATTCACTCCATTTCACTCTGCTCTAATGCACTGCAGCTGAACCTCAGACTGGTATTACCATAATTCCATTTTCTCCATTTCTGTAATATTTTGATTCCGGTACCACAACATTTTATCTACTGTTTCAAACATAATTCTTAATTTTATATTAAATTACAACTAGTATAAAATGCGATATATCACAGGAAGGATTGTGGTACAGCAATCTTCATATCTGTACCCTATCCCATTATGCAGTACCTTCTGTTGCTGCCAGAGCACAGTGAATTAGATAATACATCCTACCTTTGAATATTGCCCCATGTTCATCTATTTTTCTCAGAACCATCAGTCAGTGTATAAATACTCCATGCCTTTGGCTTTAGTTATAGCATCTTCTCTAAGATGGTAGTCTTTTTAGATGGGCCCCTACTTCTACTACAGTCAGTAGTGGGCGCTGTTCTTCAGAAAAAATTCTGCTCTGATCACCTTCTTGTTCTTCTTCTTAAGTGTGTGTGTGTGTGTGTGTGTGTGTGTGTGTGTGTGTGTGTGTGTGTGTGTGTGTGTGTGTGTGTGTGTGTGTGTGTGTGTGTGTGTATATACTCTTCTCATGTTTCCTCTATTTTCTGTGCTCTTTCCCCATATTTCTGTACCTGGGTTAAAGATCTTTCTGGGCCCACTAAGATATCTTATCAACATCACTCTGTGTCATTTAGTACTTTCTGTTTAGTTCTGTTTCTGACAGTTACATCTATTAGATGTTCTTTGTCATCCTTGTAAACCCACCTCCTCTAAGGCCCTTTGCAATTTTTTCTGCTGATCCATTTCTGAGGCATATTTGAATCTATTGTTTCTGTTGCTCCTGATTTCACTATATAAAATCTCTATAACAAAAGCTTGTGTTTCTCCCCCTGTGTAAACCCCTTTTCTGTCTTCCTTTCTATATTACATTTAAGATAGATGGTATTTAATTCACGCAGGAATTCCCTGGGCTTTTAGTGACCCTAAGAATTCAGACACCGTTTTTCATAGTTTATGCAGTGAATCAAAATAATCTACCACCAATACACAATTGAAATGTGGTCGGTTTAAGCATTCGGGCTTGTTTCATAATTTCTTCTGTAAATTTCTCTGAGATTGTCTCCTGTTACACTCAGTCACTATCTTCCATCACAGAGCAGAGCCTGTTTTAATTACATCTGACTTCAATACTGCAGGAGATCTACCACGAGGATTTACTCCTACAAGTTCACTGAGAATTTTGTCATTGTATAGTAGCCTGTGGACACTTTATCTGATCATGCTTCTGCAGGAGTTTTACCACAAGGCCCTACTCCTACAAGTTTACTGAAAATGTTGTCATTGTATAACATAAGCACATTTATCATGAAGAACCTTGCTGTCATTCACCTTTAATCATTTGAATACATGCATGCTCTTTGATAGAAACTCTCTGTGAAATAATATGTCCACTTTAAGGACCTCTTACTAAGTTGGCCACTGTCCCGTATGCCAGTTATTTATCCTCAGAAAATGACAGAAAACCTGTTTTACTTCATATCTCTTTGTTAATTACTTTGTACTGGCTATAAACTGATTGCTCTTACTTATAATTTGACCCGAGTGTGGGATGGTCACTGTTATAGAATGTATTGCTGTATATCCCATCAGTGTTGTCTCCTCTTATACTCAGTCACTTGCTTCCCTCATAGAGCAGGTCTGTGTCATATGTTATTACATTTCTATTTTTTCTCTAACACTGTGTAGAACAGTGAAAATGTTTTGGAACTGTGTTATATTTGTAACAATTTCATCCAGATTGGATAAGCGTTATACATGCCGGATGTGTTTCCCTTTAACACGTATGTATGTAATGTGAGACTGTGAGTTGTTGGTGTTGTGGTATATATATAACACCGTTTGACGACTTGGTTAATCCCTTGAATATTTAATAAGTGATGGTTTTATATTGTGCTTATCGGTATGGTGCCATGTTCTGACAATTTGCTGGAAATTGTGATTCTCTGTCATTATACCTCCTGCTAAAACTACTTTGAGATAACATTCATAAACTTTCTTACCATCACACTACTCTTATACTTCACTTGTATTCTCTTGCCCTGACTTACTGTGGTCTTCCCTCCATCTTTTTTTGTATAATAAATACTAACTTTATTGCCTTGGAATAATAATACAGTTTAGTAGAGTTTTTCTCTTTATTTTATTTCAGAGCCTGCAGTTACTAAAAATGATTTACTGTATAATGTAAGTACATTTGTCATGAAGAACCCTGCTGTGTATCAACTTTAATCAGTCTAATAGATCCTGTTCTGTGATTGAAAGTCTCTCTAAAATAACACGTGCACTCTAAGGACCTCTTACTAAGTTGGCCACTGTCCCCTGTTTCCTGACCGGTAAACAATATTGAATATGCTAGTTATTTACCCTCAGGTAATGACAGAAAACCTGGTTTACTTTGTATCTCTTTATTAATTAATGTGTACTGGCTATAAACTGATTGCTTTCAGGTATACTTTGATCTGAGGGCAATCAAATACCAATAAATAAATAAATAAAACTTTGCAACTGTGCAAGCATTCTATTATGGGTCTCGACAGTCAGTCTGATGTACCACCACTGTTCTACCCACGCTGTGGAGATTTTTTTTTATTTTTAGTGCTAGTAATCTGTTAAATAAAATCTTGTTTTCAGCATCTCCAGCAACATCTTTCCAAGTTCAGCATCCCAGACTTCTCTGATACTCCTATTATCCTTAGGCTGCTGATTCTTCTAGATGTGATTTCTAGGGCATTCAATTTTCCTGTTTGTCATCATTGCTTTTGTTTCTGTTTTTTGCCAGCCTTCTGCTTTAATCCTGCACTTGTAATTTCAGTGTCTTCTTCCATATACTGGATTATTTCTTTCAACCTATTCACTTTTCTTTTATGGCCTATTGTTTCCCTCATTGGGAATACATCATCTACTGCCATCAGATTTTGGAGTAGTACACAGAGCTGACCTTCATCTGGAACAACTTCAAACTCTGCCAGCACTTGCTCCTTGTTCTCTTCATCCTCTATCCTGTAATTGGTCTTGGTTTTATTCCATTGACTAACTACTTTTTTCTTGACTGTCTGTGTACAAGTCTGAGCCTAAGCCATCATCTTGCCTGGGCTCTCTGACACCCTCTGAGCATAATGTTTCTTGCCCCAAATATTTATAAGGTAGCAGTACTACATATCTATGACTGATACAACATGAACATGGATAAAGTGGACCCGTCTGAACACCTAGTAGTAACATAGAACTCTACAGTCTCATACAAACCCCAGGTTTAAAAACTTATTGGCAGTTTGTTTAAACATTTCAGTATAACTTGCAAAACGACCAGTTATTTTATACCTAAATCACATATGGCCACAGCCTCACCTTCTCCTCCTTGTCCCTAACCATGAGTTTGTCCATAAGGCCACTGGTATCTACTCCTCTCCATATACTCCTCTCCTACAAAAAAAGTAAAATAAACCTCATATTATATTAGTTCATCTTGTTGCTGGATACTTCATAATACTACTGCAACCTCTCTACCCATCAGAACTATATCAGCTGGCCTCCATTACATTTAAAACGTATTCATCTTGACTATGTTCTACACTCATGCATACTTTTCTAAACTATTGACTTCCCCCTAAGAAGATCACAATTTAGAACCATCAGTGGAGAAAACATCCTTTTTGGCCTTAAACAGCACTACAGGTATTTTTCACCTGCTTTTAAAAGAACTGCTCTGGTGTTTAAAAAAAAACAAAACAGTAATACCGACTACTCTGGATTACTAGTGATTTTGTGTTTACAAGAACTTTCTTGGAATTAAAAGCAACGTCACTGATCAATGGAGCCTTGTTTTATGGTATGTTTTTACTTGTTACTGGAATAAACTGAAAAAGAGAACATAAAGTTTGAGGCACTCATTGTTTTTGTTTTCTTACTTGGCTCATTATATGCCTGCAATTTATTTTTCAGTTATTCAAACTTATCTTTTTTTTTTTTTAAGGAAATTCTACTCAATACCATAATAGTTTGCTCTCTTATTTTATCAAGAAATGTGGTACTGGAATCTTTCTTCCTTTCTGGTATGTCCCAAAGAACAGTTGCAGTCGAATACAGCTCAACATGAATTCAAAACTTCCAGACCCAGCCTAATCACTCAACTCACTTCCCAAACTATTGGTATCTTTAAAGACACAATACCTTACATAATATGTGCACAAATGTTTTTTTTTTTATAATTACCACTGCTGTGTTGACTCTGTTTGTGGTAATGATTTATTGCAGCCTTATCTATGTGGAAAGGTTAGTGGATTGCCCTCTTTTTCATCATTATCTCCTATGCCCTGTAACAAGTATATACTCTTGCTGCATTGAGAAAAAATAGACTTATTTAGCCATGAGGGGAGTAGAGATATTCAAATAATAAAAGGCAACAGAGTGTTCAGTTTAGTTATTTTCCTCACCAGTACACAAACATTATACAGAAGAATACATAGTTTAAAATTCTTCCAGTGTGTATGCTTTTAGACCAGCCTTACTATGAGCTAAAAAGTAAATGGCAAACCAACATGCTATTCTATTTTGCTAGACACAGAATGAATTTTGCAGGCATGTTTCTTAAATCAGCATGACTGAAAAGGCTATAAAAAATGAAAGTAAGCAAGAACACGTTGTCCTTGCTCATACACCTTGCTAAACCGGTATTCACTGCTGCACAGCTGAAGTACTGATGCCCACAGGGCTCGTACTCTATGAAATAAGAAATTATTCTCAGACTGTTTTGTCTGCAGCAGAAAGTACACTTAAGCACAGCATAACTTGTTCAGCTTAGCAATGGCTCAGAATAGGAAACAGTCCTTTTGACAATATGTTACTTGCAGTTCTACATTCTTTTATTTTTAATATGGAAAGGTATGAAATGCATAAACTGCAGAATTTTATCTTATATGTCAAATATATGATGTCTCTGAAGATTTTCATACATGCCGTGTTATTCTTTTCACTAGAAAGAAATCTGAACTGCCAGTTGAGGCAAATTCTGCATTGTACTTTCATACTTAAACAGTATTTTTGGCATACTATAATAGTGACAGCTACAGACAGGGCAAACTGATTTGCTCTTTTTCTATCTCTGTCTCCATGTATAGACATGTATCTGTATAGAAAGAGAGACAGACACTACCACATGCATATATGCAAGTACACTGACAAAAATTTACATTGTTCTTGTTTAGCCAGAATTCACTTTGCAGAATTTGATCAAGTTATTTGCTAAAATTCTGGAAAGTATACAATTAATTGCACAGTGATGTGTTTAGTTAGTATATGTGATTGGATGTGTTCACACACACACACCACACACGCACACACACACACACACACACACACACACACACACGTAGAAGGGGATAAATGCCATAACAATGGACTTTTCTCTATTGCAAACATATCGGCAAGGATTCACGAAGCCTCCGTGTAAGAGTTATAACTCTTACACGGAGGCTGCAGTTAAACGGAGTGATGTCAGCATGCTTTGCATATTCATGAGAGCATGCTGAATCACACCTAAGTCTAACACGGTCCATGTAAGACAGTAGGGGGCGTGTCCGTAAGCCGAGCCCTGCAAGCGGATACGCCCCCAGAAGTGTAAAAGTGCCCAAAGTAAACACCCACAACAGAGTCCACGGAAATGTGAATAAACACAATACAACACATGCCCCCACAGACTATGAACATAAAATATATAAATGAGCATGTTATATATTTTTTTTTAAATTGTAAAGATGTTTAACCGTGAGTGCACTCGTTTGTGCGGGCATGCCCGTAGCACAGCTACAGTTAGCAGTCAGTGGGAAAGCATATAAGAACTAAATATGCAAAATAAGCCAGGAAGCAATAGTGTAGCGGTAGAGATGTTGGCTGAAGAGCAGGCATTCATGGTTCGAGCCCCCACAACACCAATTTTTTTTTTTTTTTCAAAATAAGCAGGAAACAAGTCCCTGACAAATATGTACACATAAAACCACAATTTATGTAAAATGTAATGAAATAGCCCATTTATATTGAAGAAATGTGAGGTAACAAAAGAATAAAAAATGCCAGATGTGCTCATAGCTGAGCTACAGTTTAACAGAGTGAGTGCATCTGCCCGTAGATGAGCAGTAGTTTAACTGGTGCAAAATGAGTGCCCGTAGCTGAGCAGTTGTCTAACACGCTAATTCTATGTGCCCCTAACTGAGCTGAGTGTAATATGCGCGCCGATAGACAAATGAGGCTTAAAGCAGCGTACCCCGTTTGCGCGGAGCTGCGCATCATGCAAACAAGCTAACCGATGGGCAACGTTGAGCAAGCCGTATCAAAACTGCCTTTACACAGACACACCCCTCAGCATGTCTAGACAGTCATGAAAAATAAAAAGCAGTAGCCAGGTTCGAACCCAGGATACTATACACCATAGTCAAGGTACCAAACCACTAAGCCATGACAGCAGTACCTAGAAATGCAATAATAGCCAATATATAGGAATGAATACAAACTGGAGCATGACAATGCAGGTTTATTGAAGTTGATACAATTCCAAAATGATTTTTCCGACACCCACAGACCTGGAACTCGAGTTGAGCTGGACTCCTGGTGAATGCTGACAGACGTGTCAGTGACAAGAATCAGTATAAAAAATAATAATATTCCTTCGCTGGTTTTTAACAGGTGTTTATTCACAAACACTTAGACGAAATGCAGTCCATATCCACATACAGCAAAAACAAGGCACAAAGATGCATAAATATGTACTGAATTGAAGCAATGCAATCGGTTAAGCGCTTTCATCTGCCCTTAGCAGATTTCATCAGAACAAAGAGTATTTCAGCTTCCCTTCCTTAAATACCAAACATTTTGGCGCCAAACCTTAATAGATGTTGTATAATTGTTCAATTAGTATAATCACAAAATTACAAAATTACTAACTAGATGTACAATTTCTACTAGGATTATATTAACTAAATACAATTTAGTCCCTATCCAATTTCAATATCTGTATGTATTATAAATATCTATTATGTAAAAACATACTTAAAAAAAATATTGTTACAATGACAAGTTCATTATACAATAAGCATCCCACAATTGATAACTCACAATATAAGAAAACTCAATGTAAAGGTACATATTATTAAAAAAACTCAATGTAAAAGTACATATTATTAAAAAACATAACTATTTGTTAAAAAATATTTGTTAAAAAATATTTGTTAAAAAATATCAGGATATGTTAAACTATCCATACAAATCCAACTGATACATAACAAAAAACTAAATGTATTATGTATCAATACTTAAAACTGTCACCACTCTATAAGTGAATTTGTTCATATTTCCTTAATACCCACTCCATATGATAGACAAACTAACTGGGAGTGCAATCTGACTAGGAGTGTAACACTATTGTCATATTACCTGTTGGAGCAACAGGTTAGTTACGGTCTATATAAAAAATCTATATAAAAAATCTATTTGAGCCAGGAAGTGATATTAACACCAGCTCTCCCCAGCGAGTGAGGAATGCCTCGAGTACTCCTCACTACTTAGCCGAACGAATTGAATTAAATAGTATGGGGGACATTCCTAATGGACAACCGCAGGGTTCTGCAAACATACAAAAAACAGCCAAAACGGCTTCAGGAATCGACATGAGGGATTTGGGAGATAACATCATTTCAGAAGCCGAATTCACATTCGACTTCAGTTTGTTCCATCAAAAAGAGGAAACGGAGAGACTTGGGGCTGTACCAAAAAGACGTGAAACAAAAAAGACTTATTCTAATGTAACCAAGAAAAATGCCAATAACAAAAATGCAGGTACTGTGTTTAAAGACTTTGTAGCTAGTTCTAACAAATGTACTGTATCAAAAGGAAATTTAGATAAAAATGTGCCTTTTACAAATAGAGAAAACAATGACTTATATATGCAAGATTTTTTTAAATGATGAATGTGTGTTAGAACTTGATGAGGGAGTATGTAACTATAGAAATGAACATAACGCATTTAAGCAAACATCAAATATTAGGAGTAAAATTTATCTTTTGGGGAAAAAATTAATACAGTTTAAGAGTGTTAAACTGGACAATGTATACCTTGAAAAATGTATTAATTTAAACATTGTACCTAAAGGACTGCGTTTTTTCAAGCTACCCTTAGGGTTTGTATATACTAACACGATTAAGCAAGATTTTAACAAACTATTTGATTTATTTGGAAGTATGTACATTAAAATGGTTATGAAGCACAATGATGAGAAAGTGGCTATATTGTACAATGAGATAGAAGAGCTAAATGATGAAATAATGTATGACAAAGAATTTGAGAATTGGCAAGATTTATATTTTAAACAGTTTGAGACAGCTAGTTACAAGATGAGGACGATATACAAAAGAAAAATACACAAGTTGGAGAGAGATACAGAATTGTACAGGTTAGGTAGAGTTTACATTTGGCCACTACCAAGGAGAGATAAAGATAATGCCACGTTTCCAGAGCATAGTGAAAGGAAAAGAGTTTACAGTAGACAGGATGGTGATGTAAATTTTCAAGGGGGTCGTTTCTTCCCAGCACCAAAGAAACATCAGAAGAGATACCAATAGATACCAATATAGTTAATAATAGCCCATTAGTGGACAATGCATTTAATATAGAGAACGAGTGGACAGCTGATAATTACTTGGTGAATAATGCATCTTTTAGTAACCCTAAGATTTATAATTTCAAAGGTTATATGGTATACAACTATACTAGTTTTGAAATCAAAGAAGAGCTGTTCACTTTGTTCAGCAAAGGAATGAAGTATATACCTACGGGACGTTTCGACCTATTTGATACCATCAAAGAGGTAAAAATGTACTGTCGGAGACTAAACTTGGCTTTCCAGTTTAAAGACAGTGGTAAACTATCCTTGGACTATGATAATAAACTAGCTAAGAAAAGCACATATATACCCCCCAACAATACACAGGTGTCCCTTTATGAACAAGTTGTTTGCAGAGACATTTATGCTGCCTTCAACAACATTAGAAAGGGAGTTGAATCCTATAGTTTATTTAAGGACAACCTTACTATTAATGAAAGGAAAATGTTAAATGACATCATGTCCAACAGTGATGTTAGAATTATGAAACCCGACAAGGGTGGGGGGATTATAGTGACATATACTAATGAATATCAACAACGAATCCATGAAATTTTGTTTGATTCTGGTAATTATGAAGCTATTTCAAGGAACCAGATTAACATCGGACATAGAAGGATAGACCTAGTCATAGAAGAGTTCTTGCTGGACAACAGGATTACTGAAGAATTATACAACTTTTTAAGGAATGAATATCCCGTTCTGGCTCATATAATTGGTATTCCCAAGATCCACAAAAACATCCAGAATCCACCATTAAGACCCATTATATCTGGGTCCAAGTCGAAAACTTTTAACCTTGGTGTTACAGTGGACCACTGGACAAAACATATATATGATAAAGTCCCACACCT
Source organism: Protopterus annectens (assembly GCF_019279795.1). Classification (NCBI taxonomy): domain Eukaryota; kingdom Metazoa; phylum Chordata; order Ceratodontiformes; family Protopteridae; genus Protopterus; species Protopterus annectens. The sequence goes on from NC_056751.1 coordinate 457,283,457, forward strand.
TATTAAAGATTCTTGGGATTTATTAAAAAAACTGAACCAAGATGTTTGGAATGAGGACTTAACATTCATAACAGTGGACGTTAAGGATTTATTTTCCTGTATACCCAAGGATTTAGGACTTGAATACTTTAGCAACAGCTTGGTGAAATATTCCGGGTATACTTGGGACAAGATACAACTAATCACGTGTATGATGGAACTCATACTTGACCATAATTACATCGAGTTCCAGGGTGAAACCTTTAGGCAAACCAAGGGAGTAGCGATGCATCTTGTGCGCCCATATTTGCTAATTTAGTTATGCTGGAATGGGAGAACCAGTATATATTTACCAGTGAATATTATAACAACATGCTGCTGTACACTCGGTTTTTAGATGACATATTAATTGTATGGAAGGGCGAAACAGAAAATATCCAGAATTTCATCAACTACATTAACAATACAACTGAATTCTTAAAATTTACTCATTCTATAGATAAATATGGAATTGCATATTTAGATATTTACATCAGTTCTGATGATCAAGGATATATTTCAAAATTATATAGGAAGCCCACTTTTTCGAACGACTATATATATTATGGAAGCTGTCATCCCCCCCACATGTTTAAAAACATAGTAAAGGGCCAATGTGTGAGAGCAGCAAGGATGTCGTCTACAAGAGAAATTATGTCCAATGAACTTGATATTATAGAACAGCTATTTCTAGACAGAGGATATCCTAAAGCAATGTTGACTGATGTATTAAATTACGTAAAATCTCAATGGGGAAAGAAATATAGACCATTATTAGGTCAACAAGATATTGGAAAACAAGTTACTAATACATTCAATAGACGTGTATGTGTCATTATGTATAATCCATTCACTAACATCATCAAAGAAATATTAAATAGACATTGGTATGTATTTAACCTTGAAGGTGAAGCTAAGGATATTATAGGTGATACCCCAAATATTATTTACAAATCTGGTTGTAATATAAAAAGAATGATTGAAAGAAACAACAAGAAAACCAAGGTGAAATATGGAAGAAATAAGGGTACAATAAAATGTGGTACCTGTAAACAATGCCAGTATATTAATGAAGAGAACAGTATTAAGTTGACCAATACTACCCACAGTATATGTAAGTTTATATCAGGAAATTGTAATAGTAGTGGGATTGTTTACTTGGCGACATGCATAGTATGCAACGCATACTATGTTGGTAAAACAGAAAGAAAGCTTAAAACCAGGATTTATGAACACACGTACAAAATTAAAAAAGGAGACGTGAAAAATGCTTTAAGCAAACACACAATGACTAAGGGAAAGGACCATGGATTTAAATTTGCTATACTAGATCAGGTGGACAACAGTGTGGGGAATGGAAATTGGAAGGCCAAATTAGGAGCATTGGAAAGTAAATGGCAAATAATGTTGGATGCAACCACCTATCCAGGTATTAATGAATATATTAGCATCAAACCATTTTTAATATTGGGATGCCCATGATAGGTGTAACATTAGACTTCCTGGCTCAAATAGATTTTTTATATAGATTTTTTATATAGACCGTAACTAACCTGTTGCTCCAACAGGTAATATGACAATAGTGTTACACTCCTAGTCAGATTACACTCCCAGTTAGTTTGTCTATCATATGGAGTGGGTATTAAGGAAATATGAACAAATTCACTTATAGAGTGGTGACAGTTTTAAGTATTGATACATAATACATTTAGTTTTTTGTTATGTATCAGTTGGATTTGTATGGATAGTTTAACATATCCTGATATTTTTTAACAAATATTTTTTAACAAATATTTTTTAACAAATAGTTATGTTTTTTAATAATATGTACTTTTACATTGAGTTTTTTTAATAATATGTACCTTTACATTGAGTTTTCTTATATTGTGAGTTATCAATTGTGGGATGCTTATTGTATAATGAACTTGTCATTGTAACAATATTTTTTTTAAGTATGTTTTTACATAATAGATATTTATAATACATACAGATATTGAAATTGGATAGGGACTAAATTGTATTTAGTTAATATAATCCTAGTAGAAATTGTACATCTAGTTAGTAATTTTGTAATTTTGTGATTATACTAATTGAACAATTATACAACATCTATTAAGGTTTGGCGCCAAAATGTTTGGTATTTAAGGAAGGGAAGCTGAAATACTCTTTGTTCTGATGAAATCTGCTAAGGGCAGATGAAAGCGCTTAACCGATTGCATTGCTTCAATTCAGTACATATTTATGCATCTTTGTGCCTTGTTTTTGCTGTATGTGGATATGGACTGCATTTCGTCTAAGTGTTTGTGAATAAACACCTGTTAAAAACCAGCGAAGGAATATTATTATTTTTTATACTGATTCTTGTCACTGACACGTCTGTCAGCATTCACCAGGAGTCCAGCTCAACTCGAGTTCCAGGTCTGTGGGTGTCGGAAAAATCACTTTGTTGCTGTTGTGCTCTTATCTTTAGTTCACAATTCCAAAATGGCCAATCACAGATATGTGTGGGAAAAACGGACTATATAAGCCCCACAGGCGGGAATACACAGCATAAACGATTGTAGAACTGACCTGCAGGCAGAATGACAGGAGTAGGAGAGGGTAGTTGCTTTCGAGCACAGAGGTGGGGTGTTGAGGAGTCCAGGTACATGGTCTGGCTCCTAGTCCATAATCATGAGGCCCAACTCATGCAGGGCCAGGTCCTCTGGGGAGCATACAGGGCCGAGGCGTGGGACCGGTTGGCTCATGATCTCACCAGTGCCACAGAGATTCCAAGGACTGGTGAGCAGGTCCGTCACCACCATGCGGACCTGAAGAGACGCAAGCAGGACCAACTGAACCTTTGGATCCAGGAGGCCCGGCAAACACCCAATGCCCCACTACTGAGTAAGTAACATTTAATTATGCATGTAAGAAATTAAACTAGCTGATATTATGGATATGTGTATTCCAATATTACTTAAGTTATATTACAGCTGCAGGTGTCCGTTCTGCGAACCACAGAGCCTATGGTGATAGGCTGGTGTGTTTGCGCCACCAGGCAGATCAGTAATCCACTACCAGTAACTGTAAAGAAATATAAAAGTATGACAGTCAGCAAAAGAGTGCAGTGTAGTCAGTAAGGAATAAAATCTGCAAGTAACAGTGTGAAAGTGTATGAAAGTATTGCTTGACTACAAAAGTGTGTTTCAGCCTGTAAGTTAAACAAAAAAATGAAACTGTCTGACATATATTCTGAAATAAAAATGCCCTACCTGTAAGAAAATAGTACACAACCTGCAGCAGGCTGAAAAGTATAGCTGCAGAAGATGATGAAATCACATGTGTGAAATATATCTCTGTGGAAATACTGAAACATGACAGAAGTGAGACTGCTGGAAAGGATTGTAATAACTACAGGTAAAACATGTCAATAAAGCCTAAAAGTAAGTACCATCCCGAATAGTAAAATGAAAGCAAGTGAGAGAGTGTGAGAAAGTGTCATGAATCCAGCAATACAGTAGTAATAACCCCTGAATAAAGTATACTGCAGTCAAGACAGAATGAAATGCATGTGAGATTCAAAACCAAACAGCAAAATCTGTTCAAAGTGTTGCTGCATCTGGAATGTGTATCCCAAAATCTGGATATGTTGCTCTCAGTCTGCAATATGCAGATAGGATGATTGTCTGATATACCAAACATCCACACTGGTCTACAGCTATATAAAGCAAATGTAGCAGGATGATGTAGCTGAACAAAGCTAGATATGAATGTGTATGAAGAACCATAAAATGTATATTGATGTTGCAGTAACAGTCCTATCACCAAGTTGAAATAGTTATTATATAGGAAACTGTAGTCAGAACAGTAGTGTGTATATAACTGTAGCTATTATAAATGTACAGCATATGTATTGTTATTCTAAGGTGTTAATATTACTTTCTTTACCCCACCCTATAACCACATATAACCCATTCCACGTGAAAATGGTATGTGCAATCACAATTAACACCCCTGGACGTTTGTTCTGTTGGGTCATATATATTTGCATGTCCGTTGATGCATCTGCCCTGTTCATACATCCACACCTGATGGCCTGTTGCCATCAATTAACCCTGCATGTTGTTGGACTGTGTATTTCTGTTCAAATTATGCATGTGTTATGCACGCTGTTCAATGGTATGAATATCTGGGTGTTTGGTTAATGGGAATACTAATGCATGCTGTTACAACTAATTGTGAATGGTATTATATGTCACTAACCCAAACTGTCATGACATAATGCAAAACATAGGACGACAGGGAAGGCGGGTTCCAGCGGACCCACCTCTCCCACCTCAGCTGGCGAGTGCACCTGACACTAGTGCCGAGTCCAGACCCTCCTCCGGTGGCACTGTGCCACCTGCGGGTGGAAGCGCTGCAGGGGATGGGGCTCGCCCCCCCCTGCAAGTGTGGCCGGAGGAGAACCACCACTCACCCTCCGTAGCGTCCGGACTGAGGTGCGTAGGGAGATTCAGGACTCTGTTCTTTAGCCCCTACGCCAGCTCGAGGCACAGGTGGCACAACTAACGGGCATGCCTGTTGACCCACCGACACAGCCCCCAGCACAGCCCCGTCCTGGGCAGTGAAGGAACCGTGGCAACTGCCTATGGGTGGGGATATCAGTTCCACTGTTGCCATCTGTGGGCTCATGGGCTCTGGATATCCAAACCTCCATCCCCGTCAATTGTGTAACCCCCCCACACGTGTCATACACCGCCCCTGTATGCGTCTTGTTTGTCTTGTCTGTTTACCTACCCAACCTACCACCCCAGCTGTACCGACTTCCTTCACCTGACATACCACTCTCACCTGAAAAAAAAAAAAAAAGAGCACTCTGTACCCACAAAGAAATTACGCCCCATACATAGCTGTCCATTTCGCACACATGGCTGCTGGACATGGAACCTATCAATTACAATTGGCTGTACAACAAGTATTATTGTTGTCCTGACACTTCTCTCAGGGGTGGAAGGTTTCAAATGTCACACCAAATTACATACATATGCAAAGCTGTTGCTGATGAAGAAATGGGCAGCTATGGGCCTTACCTACATCCCTCCTGCACATCCCAAGCTTGTTTCCCTACTGTCTTACCCTCTTTGTAACCCCTTTTTCACCACTTTCCTGTCTCCCCTTCAAAGAAAATAGCGCGGGTGTGCACAAGAGTAAGCACGTTTAAGCGGTTGTAAGCGGGTGTGCACTTGTGTGCGCGGAGCTAAACGCCAGTGCCCATGTGTGAGCTCCGCGCAAACCAGTGCTAACCCAGTTACAACTGCTTAAAAGTGCCTTAGTCACTTTGATTGACAGGTCTTGTAGTCAGTTCAGAAGCAAAATAAAATCCCACTGGCAGTCCCGAAACCAGGACCTTGGAAACAGTAGTCTGCATGACTTACCACTAAGCCATGAATCTTATACAAAAACATTGTGCTAAAATAAATATATCATGTAATAGTAGGAATGAATGTAAAGGGAATATAGATGTGTAGTACACAAAGCATGCCATTTAGAATTACCTATCAAAACTAGTGGATTTCCATAATAGTAGTGTGTGAACAGAAACAGCCATGCTAGTTGGTAGCTAGTAGGTAATAATGTCACTATAGCACCTTGCAAGCCACACACATACTCACAGCAGGATAATCACTGCCCATACCCCACAACCTCTTACAGGAACACATCTGGACCAAGTAATAAAATATGTGGAGCAAAGGCCCAAAACCAGGGACACATTACAAATAATGTTACAACAAATGCAGACAGTTCAGAGAGTAACAGGGTCTGCATTTTGTGGGATGTTTGGAAGGGTATGAAGTCTGAAACTTGAATGTTTGTCACCATATTCTGACTTGAGCCCAGAGTGATTTGCCAGAAAAAGGTGTGCATGAGATATTGACCAAAATATGAGGCAGAAATGTGGACAACCTGCAAATATCTGTACACATGACGGGTCTGACACCACCATATTTGAATAGTTAAGAGCCTAGACATAGCAACAGTGAATGACTTACAGGGATGCCCCACAGACTCCATGTGAAATGTGCAAACAGTAGGCAGAAAGGTGTAACACATGCAATGGTAACTATGGAGTCCTGAAAGTATTCACCACTTGCATGGCAGAAAAAGTGTAGTAATATATATGCTCATGCTAACCCACAGTCACAACTGCAGCATACCAGACATTTTAATGGGTGTACCCCACTGATATGTACCATTCCATGAGGCAGATAACAGATGAACCTGAAAGTCTCTGGGGCCTGCTCAGCAGCATACTCAAATACCCTAATAGATGTCAAGGCCCACACCATGGCCAGACCACACTGCATGCTGTAACACCCAAGCAGATATAGCAAGCATTCCAAGGTGTGAATGTACATGGAAAATAGGAAAGCTACAGCAGCACACTACAGTCAGGACACCTAGCAGGCATACAAATAGTGACTGTAAAGGGCAAATATTGAAGCCTTAGCAACAAAGTGCAAGCAAAAGTGAAAGGAAAGCACACACACACACATTAACAGTAGTAGTAGTTGTAGGTGTCAGTGTACATACACAGTTAGTACAGGAAACTGGAGAAATGAATGGAGGAATGTTAATCTACAACACACCTGGAAATATGAGAGAGATACCAACCTTTACACTCACAGAACTTTGTCCACAGCATAACAGCATGGTCCCTGCCCTTAAAGTCTGAAAGGGCTACGCCTATCTCACATACCTTTTTATAGCACTGTTCTGAAATCACAGTGAGAACTGCAATCAGTACACAACTGGCTGCATGCAATTAGCAAATGCTGGCTAACAATTGGTGCAGAGGCCATCACATGGGCATATGCAGATACCTACACAAGTATGCTGTACTCCCAGTCCACACATGCAATACTTTCATTGCACCCTGAGAAGGACGTGAGAGACAGACAGGCAGAGAGAGAGAGAGAGAGACAGAGACAGAGACAGAGAAAATTGCAATTAAGCAGACACAAACAAATTGTTCAGCAACAGCCACCTGAAAGCTGACAACTGGGAAGTGGAGCAGCAGGACAGAGAACCAGACGGCAACACAAGCAGCTGTGACAAACACAGGTAATGTAAAGTAATACTATAAAGGTCTACATACTGTGAACCCTCCATATGTGTCATTGGTCTGTATCCATATGTATATGAAGATGTGTAAAGGGCAGGGGACATACAGCAACTATCAGTGAAGGTTGTACATACATTTGTATGTGAGAGCATCTATGTGCACATATCAATGTTGGTTGATTGTAGGTTGTAGTGCCATGTACAAAGTAGGTTTCACAGTTATGTATGTTTAGCAGTATGTTAGTGTGTGTATACAGTATGGTAGACAAACATGTTGATATACCTGTCTATCATATGGATACGTATGTATGTCAACATATGTATGTGTATATATATATATATATATATATATATATATATATATATATATATATATATATGACATGCATATATGTATACATACATAGAGAGAGAGATGTAGGAATACATAGACAGATGTAGATAGAATATTGTACAAACATATATATGTAATGCACACATACAGATATAGATATATGTAGATACATATACATAGACAGACTGATCTGACTATCTACAGGTATGACTGTATATGACGACCTTCAATACACCCTGTCTCACCCCCTCTGTGCCCCCCCTCTCCACATCTATAGCAATATATGTACATCAATATATATATGTGTATATGTATACAGACATATATATATATATATATATATATATATATATATACATATAGATATATCTATATACACACATATATATATATATATATATATATATAGAGAGAGAGAGAGAGATGTATATAAATTCTGAGTGAGGCACATGTGTACAGATGTATTGCAACAGGTGTCTGGTGACAAAGGCATGGAGTGAACACCAGTGTCAAAACCGGAGTACCATACCACATTCCAAATCACCTACACCAGTAACCACCAGATATGTGATTGGCTGCCCACCACTGCATGTGTCAGGGGTGAACAGGGTCATAAATGTGTACAATAGTGGCCTCAATGATATTCACAGTGGCACACTATCCCTGGAATACCTGCACATGGTATGTGTCAGCGAACATGGTGTGTCAGCTATGGACATGTAGGTCGGTGTACCCCTCTACACCACATAATGGGTGCCATGGTATGGACCTCACATGACAGCTACAGATATGGAGAAGGACACAGTGACATGTACAACACTGTGACAATGCACTCAAACACACTACCAATGCACAGTGACTGACAACACCACAGAGTACACATATACTACCCACATAGAGGTTACCACTCCCGGATTTACATATGTAAGTCACACCCATGACAGATGTCCAACAACCATAGTAACACCTCACACCATCCACAACCTAAATGACTGCTGTGTGTCGTCCGTGCCACTGCAATAGAGTGCACATGTGGAGGTAAAAGTTCCTACCCACAGATAAGACATACCCTGCAATAAACCACACAGTGTTAAGAAGCAAGACTCCCCATGAGTACATGTCACACATACCCCTGCTGAATGTTAGTCAGATAGGTAATATGCCATATGAGTCACCCTGTGTAACTGTGTGACAGCAGCAGGTACCATCACACCACGTGTCACAATGGTCAGCGTAACAGAACAGTACGCTGCTGTAGTCCCAGGGGCAATAGCATATTGTATTGTAATGTAATGTATTGTGTTGTAATGTACTGGTATGTTGAGGTGCCTCCTTCGTGGAGTCAAACCACTGCTGTTGTGCGCCAGTGTACAGGTACATATCCTGTAGTCAGGCTAGTGTTACATAGCACTTCTATATGTGTGTTTAGCTCCTGTCAGAGTTTATGTAGCTTGCAACTGGGGATACCATCAGGTCCCATTCATGTTGTGTATTCTGCTGTCCTGAGGGTGGCTCTCACCTGGACATCTGTGATGACAGGGAGGTTACAGTCAGCTGGGATAACTATGTCTTATTTTGGGGGAGTGGGTGGGGTGACACCTGCACTGAACCTATCTGCCACAATGTTGTCAATATCTGTGGTGTCAGTGAAATATTTGTTGTTGTGTACTAACTATGGGCATAGAGGATGGATCCTGACCAGGTTGCTAACATAACTGAAGAAGGCCTTCTGGTTATCTGTAGTGTCCCTCTTGATTTCCCTCTCAAAGTTACCCATGGATGTTTGTATGATGGAAAATAGATCCTTACTAGTGCTGCTCTGACATGCCCTCCCTTTATGGAATTATGCTCTGTCTTGCAGTAGCTTCCATCTTCTGTAATACAATCTGTCTATGGCTGGGGTCCACCAGACAGGATGTTGTCCCTTTGTGGAGAGTGTCTTGGTCATATATGGAATTGCATGATCCATGCATTCTCGGAGATGTCTGTAGAAAGCAATTGTGTAGGGGTCAGCATTGTGGGTTGTATCTGCCACTGGCCCAGTGGGCTGAAAGGATACCATGTCACTGTTACAAAGTGTAAAGTTTGCATCTGTAATGTTATTCACTATAGTCGTTTGTGCTAGTGGTGGAGGTGGGATATGTATATCCAGGGCAATCAGTGTGTGGTCAGCTCACAGTAGTTGATGATGTAGGCCATACAGTACCTAGATACAAACCCCAGAGTGAGGAGGTGCTCTTGACCTGAATCAGTGTTCTGACTGCTGGGGTTTGGTAGTATGTCGTATGGAGTGTGCCAGGTACTGTTGCACAGTTGCTGGCTGAGCACTGATACCTGGCCATTTACATGTGTATCCACCAATAGACAGACAGATGCTATATATGTGAGATATGTTGTATCATAACAGTCGAGTAGCATGTGTAGTATGTGTGCCAAATTCTGCTGACATATATTGCTGATATCAGGTTATTTTCTTTCTCAGGTACATGGCCCACCCACGGAATCCCACTTACTCCACAGCTGAGGATGAGGAGATACACCAGAGCCTGGTGCGGGATTATGCAATACTCTTTTCCCGCACCAGCCAGAATCAGCAGGAGAGGGCTGCACTGTGGCAAGACCTTGTCCATTGGGTAAATGACATAGGCACGCATAATAGGACATATGAGCAGGTACGACATCACTGCAGTGATTTAATCAGACATGTCTGTCAGCGTGCGTTGGATATCCACAGGCAACAGGTCGCCACAGGTGGTGGGGTGGCTACACATCCCCCACTCACCAGACTGGAGGGACTATTCATGAGTGTAGTGGCTCCAGTCCGCCAGCAACAACAACAGCAGCAGCAGACATGCATTATGATGGAGGCTGGAGCCACGCAGCAGCAAGACAGTGAACGTGCAGGTAATATGCCATATGTATAGTTGACTGTTGTGTACACTGGTAGTTAATGTATGTGTGAGGTGTGTCCTTGGTTTGTAGCTGTCACCATAGTATTTAATGTGCAAGTGTGATATCCTCAATATTAGCAGCTGACCTGTGAAAGGCGACTGTTGCACTACTGACCTGTATCATACTCAGTAACAATGGCACAGTTGTGCCCACTGACATTAGTTTCTTCACGTCTGCAGGTCCCTCTGGTATAACAGCAATGCAGCCTATCCATGCTGGTGAGTGTGTATTAACAATTCCTGTAATAGTTTTGATAGTAATAGTACTATTTGGCTCACTTAGTAGTGCTCTTTGTATGCATGTAGGTGTGTCTGTGTATTGATATCACGCATACTGAGTACTGTACAATTGTGTGAAACTGTGTGCATGTGTGCATGTGTTCACATGTGCATGTGTGCATGTGTGCACCTGTGCATGTGTGCATGTGTGCATGTGTGCACGTGTGCATGTGTGCATGTGCATGTGTGCATGTGCATGTGCATGTGTGCATGTGTGCATGTGTGCATGTGTGCATGTGTGCATGTGCACCTGTGCATGTGTGCATGTGTGCATGTGCACATGTGTGCATGTGTGCACCTGTGCATGTGTGCATGTGTGCATGTGTGCACCTGTGCATGTGCATGTGCATGTGTGCATCACTGGTAATGTGTAGACATTGTAAACTGTGTTTCCTGTTTCCCTCCCACAGGTTCTGGTGCTGCTCTGGTGTCATGTAGCAGGGAACCTGAATCAGGTGCCGTGGGTACTGATAATGATGACATCTGTGTAATGGCACAGGAAGGTATGCCAGGGTCCGCCATTGGTCAGCCGATTGACAGTACACAGCTGTCGACCCCATCAATGCGCACAGTTATCCTGCCAATACACCCTTTGTCACCAATGTCCATAGGTGATGGACAGCATTCAGTGGGCATTGACCATTGTAATGTGGTATCTGTGGCACATGCCTCCCCACACAGCAGCCATGGGCATGGCCCAGAGATGGTACCACACAGACAGATGTCCAGGGGTTCTCGTGGGAGCATCCGTGGGCGTACTGCCCCTGTCAGACGTGCCCACAGAGGTCTTACAACCTCAGCTATGTTTCGGGCTGTCATGCAGGCACAGTCACGTATGGAATGGTACACTAGACAGGGTCTGAGGGAGCTGACAGCATGTCGCACAGCCATGACTGACAGTATGCGTGACATTGCGGCTGCCATCCATGATTTCACCGATGTCATAGACAGACGTTGTGGGGACATATTAGACCGGTTCCACAACTACATGTCCATGAGCCAGGGCGATGGTGGGCGGTTGAGGCGTCGACATGGCCGTATGCCAGCAACAGCAGCAGCTGGCAGTCATCGCGGATGAAAACAGGGCCGCGGCCACCCCCATAGTGCCAGCAGCAGCCCCAGCAATGCTTGGTCTGTGCTGTCATCAGACTGCCCCAGGAGACCACGTGCACGTGGCTCTGGCCAGGCCCGACAGGGATCTGTGTCCAGTCAATGAACACCTGCTTCTGATGACAGTACCCAGTCTGGGTTGGTACTGGATACGGTCCGTAGCACCCCTGCAAGGCACAGGTACCGTGTCCGTGGTCAGAGACACTGATCTGTATGACCTGGCAGGTGCAGTCTGTGGCTGTCCACAAACACCAGTATATGGCAGCCATGAGGTGGAACTGTGTGCATCCATACACACATGCAAATTGACAACACCTAGGGCTACTGCATACACGCACACACTGCATCAACATTGCCCCACCTTCTACTGCTGTCCCTCACCAACACACATACACATACATGTCAATCGGTGGTATCGGTGGCTGACACAGGCATACCAAGTTCACACCCTGTGCATATGATGAAACTGTGCCACCTCCTGCAATCTGTAACAACTGGGCAGGTACAGGTTAACATGTTGCTGATGCACAGGGTGACCACATAGATGTGTAGTAATAGTATCATGTTGTTAACAGTACTGTGTGCTGAATTAATTGTGGGTATATCACAGCATGCCTAATGCAGTAAGTGTGTGATTGTCATGTACTGTTGTCTACACCCATGGTAATTACCATAGTGTATCATCTGCACATGTTGGCATACTGGTGGTAATGATGTCAACAGAAGGCTACATACATAGGTAGCACAGGGGATAAGGTAATGAATGTAGTAATATGCAATGATGGACATGTAAATTGCAAGTGGCATGTTGCCCACACTGGACTCTGCAATGCAGATGTTTGAGGATGTTGATATGTGTGCAGTACTACACGACTGGTACAGGACACACAGGAGCACCCTAGCACTGCATGCTCACATCTCATACCATGCTAGACAGCCCCAACACACAAAACTAACTGTCACAGGAGGGAGAGTCCCCATATAAGTCAGGGATACTGTGGTGGCAGGCCAGGTAGCATACATTCTACTAAGTATGGAACCACTGAGTGAAGGCTCAGTGTTTGTTATTTGACATGTGTATTACTGCAGGTATGAGCACATGGGTTTCCATCCAGTTATTGTACATCCTGACAGTACATGGTCTGTACACTTGTGTGCGCTGAGACTGGACCCTAGCCATCTGACCCGTGTATTTCCATGTACATGTGCATAGTGCCTGCATATTTGCAGTGTTACCTACTGGAAGTGGTACAGCTTGTTTGTTGTACAATGGACTACATGCAGCCCTGTTTACTGTAGCTTTGTTTGCATGCATGTTTGCTTGCAATTACCCTGGAATACTGATCACACCTGCAATGCATAGTTATAGAGCTTCTGTGGACTCCTAGTGCCATCTGCATAGCTTACTATATGTATGTCCATGTCCCACTTGACAGGATGTCACTGTTTGTCCTGTTCACATGTACATTGCCTGTGACACAGTGCATATGAATTACCTGGCATGTGTCCACGTGAACAGTCATATATGCTACTGCTAACTAATCACAGGCACTACACCTTCACATATTCATCTTCTGTTGAACTACCTGCTTCGCTAGGGATGGCCTGCACCTGTCACCCCTGGGCTTTCAGATATTGGCAAAGGCTCTTGCTACCCCCATAGTGCCTATGTTAGGCAAGGCTCAAATGACAAACCCACCTTCATAGGTATCACAAGGGATAAGAAACTAAGAGTAATGCTACCCAACGCCAGAAGTCTAATCCTCCAGATGCATGCACCCGAAACTCTCCTTGGCATGGAGAACATCGATATCTGTGCAGTAACAGATGCCTGGTTCAGGGCTACTGAGAGCACACCAGCACTACCAGGTTTAACCTGGTTGATTTCTTTGAAACAGTCACCAAGGCCATTGATGAGGGGAAGGTGGTTCACACAGCCTACCTGGACCTCGCAAAAGCCTTCACAACAATACCCCACTTGGGCATTCTAGAGAAGTTCACCAGCTTAAATATAAGCCCCTATGTCACTAGATGGATTGCACAGTGGATCAAGGACAGAACCCACATGGTTAGAATTGCTGGAGACATGCCAGACTCCAAACCAGTTACGAGTTGTGTCCCACAAGGCTCAGTCCTGGGACCGCTCTTGTTTGGTATATATTTATTGGAGGTACAGGCCAACACGGACGGACTGTGGCTGACCAAATATGCAGATGACTGCGAACTGGCCACCATAATCGACTCTCCAGCCGACACAAGCATCTTCCAAAGGGGCATCATAGAAACAGACAACTTGTGCCAGAGCCATGGCCTTCAGCTGAACAGTGTTTAGAAAGGGAAATGTGCATCCTGTAGTCTGTTGTCCTAGTTGCCAAAAGGGACATTTCCCTCACACACAATTAGCCCCCTTAAACAAACACACACACTTGCAGGATTCAAACCCCTACCTAACTATATTATGACAGTTGAGACGGACGCATTAGCAGAGCACGATATTCGCATTACTGGGAAGTTTCCCTTCTCCTGCTATACTTATAGAGTGCTGACATCATCGGTGTTTGGAAAGGGGAATGTGCATCCTGTAGTCTGTTCTCCTAGTTGCCAAAAGGGACATTTTCCTCACACAATATTGCACACACACGAATTCCCCTCAGACAAACACACACACTTGCAGGATTCAAATCTCTACCTAACTATGTTATGACATTTGAGACGGACGCATTAGCAGAGCATGCTATTCACATTACTGGGAGGTTTTCCTTCTCCTGCTATACTTATAGAGTGCTGACATCATCGGTGTTTAGAAAGCGAAATGTGCATCCTGTAGTCTGTTCACCTAGTTGCCAAAAGGGACATTTTCCTCACACACACTAACCCCCCTCAACCAAAAACACACACTTGCCATTTGCAGGATTCAAACCCCTATCCGACTATGTTATGACACTCGAGATGGACACATTAGCAGAGTGTGCTATTCGCATAACTGGGAGGTTTTCCTTCTCTTGCTGTACTTATAGGGTGCTGACATCATCAGTGTTTAGAAAGGGAAATGTGCATCCTGTAGTCTGTTCACCTAGTTGCCAAAAGGGACATTTTCCTCACACACACTAACCCCCCTCAACCAAAAACACACACTTGCCATTTGCAGGATTCAAACCCCTATCTGACTATGTTATGACACTCGAGACGGACACATTAGCAGAGTGTGCTATTCGCATAACTGGGAGGTTTTCCTTCTCTTGCTGTACTTATAGGGTGCTGACATCATCAGTGTTTAGAAAGGGGAATGTGCATCCTGTAGTCTGTTCTCCTAGTTGCCAAAAGGTTCATTTTTTCTCACACAATATTGCACACACACGAATCCCACTCAGCCAAACACAAACACTTGCCATTTGCAGAATTCAAACCCCTACCTAACTATGTTATGACACTTGAGACGGACGCATTAGCAGAGCGTGCTATTTGCATTACTGAGAGGTTTTCCTTCTCCTGCTATACTTATAGAGTGCTGACATCATCGGTGTTTAGAAAGGGAAATATGCATCCTGTAGTCTGTTGTCCTAGTTGCCAAAAGGGACATATCTCTCACACACAATAACCCCCCCTCAGCCAAACACACATACTTGCAATTTGCAGGATTCAAACTCCTACCTTACTATGTTATGACACTTGAAATGGATGCATTAGCAGAGCGCTATTCACATTACTAGGAGATTTCCCTTCTCCTGCTATACTTATAGAGTGCTGACATCATCGGTGTTTAGAAAGCGGAATGTGCATCCTGTAGTCTGTTCTCCTAGTTGCCAAAAGGGACATTTCTCTCACACAAAATTGCACACACACGAATCCCCCTCAGACAAACACACACACTTGCCATTTGTAGGATTCAAACCCCTCCCTAACAATGTTATGACACTTGAGAAGGACGCATTAGCAGAGCACGCTATTCGCATTATGGGGAGGTTTTCCTTCTCCTGCTATACTTATAGAGTGCTGACATCATCGGTGTTTAGAAAGGGGAATGTGCATCCTGTAGTCTGTTCTCCTGGTTGCCAAAAGGGACATTTCCCTCACACAAAATTGCACACACACGAATCTCCCTCAGATAAACACACACACGTGCCATTTGCAGGATTCAAATCCCTACTTAACTATGTTATGACACTTAAGATGGATGCATTAGCAGAGTGCACTATTTGCATTACTAGGAGATTTCCCTTCTCCTGCTATACTTATAGAGTGCTGACATCATCTGTGTTTAGAAAGGGGAATGTGCATCCTGTAGTCTGTTCTCCTGGTTGCCAAAAGGGACATTTTCCTCACACACGAATCTCCCTCAGATAAACACACACACTTGCCATTAGCAGGATTCAAATCCCTACTTAACTATGTTATGACACTTAAGACGGATGCATTAGCAGAGTGCACTATTTGCATTACTAGGAGATTTCCCTTCTCCTGCTATACTTATAGAGTGCTGACATCATCGGTGTTTAGAAAGCGGAATGTGCATCCTGTAGTCTGTTCTCCTAGTTGCCAAAAGGGACATTTCCCTCACACAAAATTGCACACACATGAATCTCCCTCAGACAAACACACACACTTGCCATTTGTAGGATTCAAACCCCTCCCTAACAATGTTATCACACTTGAGATGGACGCATTAGCAGAGCACGCTATTCGCATTATGGGGAGGTTTCCCTTCTCCTGCTATACTTATAGAGTGCTGACATCATCGGTGTTTAGAAAGGGGAATGTGCATCCTGTAGTCTGTTCTCCTAGTTGCCAAAAGGGACATTTTCCTCACACACAATTGCACACACACTGACCCCCCTCAGCCAAACATACACACTTACCATTTGCAGGATTCAAACCCCTATCTAGCTATGTTATGACACTTAAGACGGACACATTAGCAGAGCGCGCTATTCGCATTACTGGGAGAGTTCCCTTCTCCTGCTATACTTATAGAGTGCTGACATCATCTGTGTTTAGAAAGGGGAATGTGCATCCTGTAGTGTGTTTTCCCAGTTGCCAAAAGGGACATTTCTCTCCCACAGACTTACACACACACACTGAGCATTTACAGGACTCAAACCCCTATCTAACTATGTTATGACACTTGTGACAGACACATTAGCAGAGCACGCTATTCGCATTACTGGGAGGTTTCTTTTCTCCTGCTGTACTTATAGGGTGCTGACATCATCGGTGTTTAGAAAGGGGAATGTGCATCCTGTGGGGAGGCAGACGCCAAGCACACTCTGGCTAAGCTGTCATTCCCTAGGGCAAACAGCCTAGTGTTGACCTCTACACCCATATGTTTAATTGTCAAATGCACATTATTTGTTGCTGATAGACTGTTTGCACATCTTTATTGCCATAGCATTCCCTGTTTGTATGAACAACTTGTGCATCTGTGGAAGATGTTTGCATATGGGAGGGATCCACTATATCACGTATGTCTCTGTAGTCATTTAACTGTGTGCACTGGGCAGACTGTTGTAATATGGTTGGTTCCTGGAATAACACGTAAAAATACCAGATATGTGTGTCCAACTGCTAAAGTGTGTGAGCATGCCCAGTTCAGCCTTCCCATGGCATGTTGTCTGACATATGTCTCATTTATCAAAGTGTGTGAGCATGCCAGTGTGAGCATTCCATATGTTGAAATCTGCAGCTCACCACATTTGTGGATGAGTGTGAACTTCAACAAATATAACCCGATTATGGTTGTGTGTTGTGTGTCATGTTGTGTAGTTACTGTACAACTGCTTTGTGTGTGAACACAACAGGATTATACTGTGCCTGCAGTGTTTGCATGGGATACTTTGCATACAGTTGTCAACATCCTTTCACACTGACCTAACACTGTAGTACTGTATAGTGTACTGGTAGTACTTTGACTGTGGTGGACCGTATCCTGGGCTTTAGTGCTATCACTGCTTTACATTTCGATAGTGAGCACAACAGCCTGGTTAGGGGCCAGTTGTGTACATCTGACCATGTTGCATTCTGTTCAGATATGAACTACTTAAACCAGGCTTGTCCGACATTGGTAGTGTATTCCACAACATAAGTGTACATTTGCAAACACTAGCGATGTGCCCTAGTCCATGTCTAATGCTAGTTGGAGAGTGTGTTTGTCCTTCAACACACATTGTAAGTGGAGTTTGCCATGACATATGTCATGGTTAGTATACTGTGCCTCTGTCTACCTGTGACATGACAGTGATACCCAGGATAAAGCTACCATCTCCCATCCACTCATCAAGATTCCTATTGAGGAAAATTGATAAGTGACTCTATGGGTAGCCTGTACTGGGAGTTCACTCATGGGTGGGGGTGGCTTCTGTGTTATGGATCATGCAGTACAGCTTGTCCTATGTAAGTCAGTGCTGGGGTTCAGGTCTCTCATGTGCATAGCTCACTGCCATTCAGATTGTACAAGGTGCAGCATGTTTATTGATACCAGCAACACAGGCAACACATGGCATCTGTGCAAGCTCTTTGATACTCCTGGTGAAGTACTGTTGGGGACTTTACGGTTGATGGAGGTGTCTGCTGAGGTACATCCCACAGGGGCTATTGTAGTCAATTGTACCGCTGATGGAGGATGACTGCAGAGTCACAATGACCTCCCCTTATCTAGATCTGACAACCTTCATGATTAGGTGGGTATATGGTATGTTTCTGTAAACACTACAGCACATGTTTGTCCAATGCAGGATATCTATCACCTTGTGTCCCCAGGTCTCTCATTACATGTTAACTACATAATGGGTTAACACCTATGTGGTAATTGGTGGGCACTTACTGTATATCCACGGGGTTGACTATACACTTTTCTGCAATTAGCTTGCTGACATGGCTATGGCACCAGTTGTCTGTTTCTATGTGGCCCTTTTGTGGGATGCTTGTGTCAGCTGGTGGATCATATATGGTGAGCAGTTTGTAGTCCTCTGCAAACATGTTCAGACACAGTCCTTCCATGTTTGCCTGTACCTATGGGACATATATACCAGACGAGGGAGATCCCAGGACCAAGCCTTGTGGGATGCCAGTTATATCTGGTTTGTAGTCTGACATGGCTGCAGCATGTCTGACCATGCCTGTTCTGTCCTTGGTCTGGTTTGCAACCCCTCTACTGACATAGGGGTTTATATTTAAGCTGGTGAGCTTATCTATAATGAACACGTAGGGTATTGTATAGAAGCCTTTGCAAGGTCCAGCTACGCTGTGTGGACCACATTGCCCTCATCAATGACCTTAATGACTGTTTCAATTGAGTCAAACATGTTTAGGGGCAGGATCTGCACTTAAGAAAGCCACACTGGGTAGGGTCCGGTGTCAGTAGGTCCTCAATATCTTTATGTCTGTGGTACATGCTGATCCTTTCCATAGCTGTGCAGACAGAGCTTCTCAGGATTCTGGGGTAGTAGTTTTCAGTATCCATTCAGGCAACACCTTTGTTGAGAAGGACCACTGTTGTTGTACACTGCTCTTTGGGTACATATTCTGTGGTAAGGCTGACATTGAGCAGTAGTGTAATTTGGCATTCCATTCATCTTGGAGTCCATGTTGCACTCAGCCCAGGACACCATCTCATACCATTGCTGCTGTGTGTTTTGCTTTGTAGATGCTGGCTGTTACCTCAGCATCTGCAATGTCAGGGGGCCAGCCATCTGCTGGGATAGATATTCTGCATTCTGGGGGGGGGGTTTGCACTGCACCTGTCAGGATGTATGTTGGCAATATGTGTGTGTGTTTGTGATATTTGTGTGATTCAGAGCATATCTGTGAATTCCCAACATGGTTCCTACCATCAGTTGTGAAAGCCTTGGGATTATCCTTAGTGTCCTGTACAATTTGTATCTTCATAGGTTCATAGGTTCATACTAGGCTATCCACCCTATGGCATTTGTTAGCCTAGCCAGAGTGTGTGTGGCTTTTGCCACCCCTTGCTATGTGAATATTATGGCCATTTATGATTTGCTTTGCTGTGCCTCTGTCTGGGCATGACACAGTGAAGACCCCCAGTGTAACTCTACAATCATCCATCCACTTGGCAAGATTCCTGTTGAAGAGTGTCAGTGAGGGGCTCTGCCTAACATGGAGTGGGATTCTGGTCCAGGGTGTGGGGAGCCTCTGGATTATGTATCTGCCCCCCCCCAGCACATCCTATTTCATTATTTGTTGAGGTTGACATCTCTCACTCTCACAGCTCCGATGGCTTTGAGTTTTCTGGGGTGGAGCATGTCCATTACTCCTGTGTTGGGCATGGCCTTCTACAACAGGCATGCAATGCCTCTGTGTAGGCAGTATGTGACTGCATTCAACAGGGGTGTCTACAGCCAGGCAGCATATGACATGTATTTGAGACCCTTTATCCTCTTGGTGAGGTACCTTTGAGGTATTTCTAACTGCTGCAGGTGTCAGGTAAGGTACATCCCATATGAGGCATTGTACTAGATTATGGGTGTGATAAGAGAACAGTATAGGGGCACAATGACCTCTGTTGACGTAGATGTGAATCCTTTCCTGATACGGTGTCAAATGTAGACAGTCTTCCTAGCCACATTGGCAATGTGAGTGTCACATAACAGGTTACTGTCCACTTGTGTCCCTAGGTCCCTGATTACTCCTTCCATACATAATGGTTTACCACCTATGTGGTAATTTGTGGTACCTTGTTTGGTATTTGGTGGGACATTCATACTGTCCAGTGTCTTCAGGATGGCTGGGTGGGGTTCCTGTGTGTGAGAGTGTGGTCTGTAGCATGCTACAGACTGTACAGCAGTCTTGCCTACAGTTAGTTGCACATGGGTGGACTCCAATGCCTTGTGCATTGTCAGTTACCTGGACGTATGGGTGTCTGTGCTGAATATGGATACTCACCCTCCTTTTATGTTTTGTTCCAGGTTTTGGGGCCATGACACATGATATGTGGTATAACCTGGTAGTGCTGGTGTGCTGTCAGGAGGCTTGCAGCAGGTTTCTGTCACTGCACAGACATCGATGTTCTCCATACTGTGGATGGCCTTGGGAGCATGCATATTGGGGTTTACACATCTGGCATTGGTCAGCATTACCCTTATGTTTCTTTCCACTTATGTTTTCTAGGGTGGTGGGTTAGTCTTTTCAGCCTTGCCTACAAAAGGCTCTATGGAGGTGGCAAAGGCCTTATCCAATATCCAGACGCCCAGGGGTAACAGGTGCAAGCCATCCCAAGAACAGCTGCGTGGCTTGTCAAGCATGACATCCCAAGCAGACAGACATTGGATCCCCTTGGAATGACACCAGTAAGTGTGCCACTTGCTATGACTGATCATTCCGTGTTTGTACTGTGGCATTATTCTTGGTAAGGGTAGGATGCTGCAAACGGTGAGTGTCATACTGGCCTGGACTACATAATCAGAGAGCTCATCTATGTCTCTTTTCATGTAGTCTAGGGAGGTACATCTCAGGTCATTCACACCAGCATGGACTATGACTGCATCATATTTCTACTTGCTTTGGAGTGACCTGCATACTTCTGTTATGTGGCATATTGTGGCAGCCTACAGGCAGCTTACTGTACCCTTTCCCTTGTTCAGTCTGGTGTGCGGGACAGCAGTGTGTCTGACTATGGAGTCACCTATTACAAATGTATCAGGCATGTTGTTTCTCCTTCTGGCCTGTGACTGTTTGGCACACCAGCTTTGTGTACTATGTGTTGCATGTGCTATGTTTGGAGGTTGTTTGATTGGGTGTCTGCTTTAGAGGCCTCTGTTGGTGTGCTGTGTTTGTAATTTGTGCCTCCAGGAATGTTTTTCTGTGTTTATGTGTTTGGTTTGCAGTTGTGATAGGTCTATGTGGGACTGTGTTTGTGGTGTGTGTGGTTACCTTCTCCTCCTGACTAGTTTTGGGAGTACTGAGTTGAGGGAGCTGAGCCTCCAGTTTGGATAGATGGTTGCATCTCTCACATATATTTGTATTTCTTGGGTGGAGTTGGGGGTTGTCTGTGTACTTGGGGCAGGTGTAACATTGCCTCAGGATTCACAGATTCAACTTGTTGTGGCTGGCCTTAGTGGATTGTATGTGTGGACATATTTTATTGCCATACTACCGATCAGTGATTACTTCATTGTTTATGTTTGCTCTGTCATGTAGTAGCTTCCTCATTCTCTTGCATGGTTTGGTTATGGCTGATGTCCACCATGCCAGATGCCTGCGTGTATGGCATTGTGTCTTGTTTTAATTTAGGATTGCATAATCCAAGCATTCCTGGCAGTGTTCATGGAATGGCTGTATTACAGGTTCTGAGGTGTCGCCCATATTTTGCACCTGCACAGGACCTTTAATGGATTCCACATCAGTTTGGAGGAGTGCAAATATTGCTTTACACATGTTTTCCACTGTGGTTTTCTGGCCAGGGACTGTGGTCAGGATTTGTATATCCAGTGTGATTACTCTATGGTCTGGTTTTACCAGTGAGCAATACACTTCTCGTCTTGCCATCCAGTACCCATGTTGCTGATTATCACATCCAGTATGCTTACCCCTCTTGTGGGAGTGGTACGTTGTTCCTGGGCCTTTTGGTTTATGGATTCTATGAACTTTTGTCCTACACTGTTGGAGCTAGTATAATGCTCCCAGTCTATGTCTGGGTATTTTCAGTCACCCAATATAATGTGGTTTGGAGGACTTGATATATTCATGTATTCCAGCATAGGCCAGGTGCAGTTCCTGGTGTTGGGACAGTAGTCTGTAGCAGGCTATGAACTGGGTCAGTTTTAGAAACTGTTACTTGACCATGGCTAGTCCATGCTGCTTCTTGCTGTGGTACCAACATGGGGGTGTGGTTATCCTTGACAATTCTTGCTAGTCACCCTCCTTTTGTAGCTTGTTCCATGTTTTGAGTCTGTACAGCACAGTGTGAGGTGTAACCTGGTAGTGTTAGGGTGCTGTTGTGAGCCTTGACTCAGTTTTCTGTTACAGCACAGATATCAACATTCTCCATACTGGGTGAGTTTAGACTGCATGCATCTTGCTGTTTCAACTTATCCCTTATCTTATTCTTATCCCTTCTGATACCTGTGGAGATAGGTTTGTGTTTTGAGCCTTACCTATTCAGGGCACACTGTGGGTAACAACAGCCTTTGCCAGTATCCATATGGCCTGCACTGATAGGTGCATGCCAGTCCTAGCAGGTGGAGCATCATGTCATGCTCAGCATGTCATCCCAGACTGGCACACATTGGATCCCCTTTGACTAACTGCGATACTTCAGTCAATTATTGCACTTGATCATCTCATTGTCATATTGTGGCATGATGCTTGGTGAGGGTAGGATGTTAGTCAGGGTCCTCAGGTGTGCATATAGTACATGGTGTTACATTACTTAACACATGGCATTCATGCCTCAGGTGGTGCTGCAGGGCTGCCTCTGTCGGATGCGCATATTACACTTCCCTGTACATGTTTGTGAGCAGGTCATGTTATTGTAGGCATCCATGTTATTATTTGAGTGAGT
Organism: Protopterus annectens; assembly: GCF_019279795.1. Lineage (NCBI taxonomy): Eukaryota > Metazoa > Chordata > Ceratodontiformes > Protopteridae > Protopterus > Protopterus annectens. The sequence goes on from NC_056751.1 coordinate 457,306,768, forward strand.
CAGAGGGGGTATCATTCCCTGGGTTGTTCCTACTGAGCCAGTGTATGTGCTATGCGTTGCCTCTTTGCCAAGGCCAGTGCATACTGGGCACGCCTCCTTCTGCCTACTGGGGCAGGCTCAGGTTGTTCCTCCTCCGAGTCACGATCTGCCTGTGATGGCCTTGGCAATGGTGGGGGGCTGTTTGGCCCAGCCCTATGCTGGTCCTGCTGCAGCTGTTTTCGCAAGATCATATTATGTAGCATAGCACATACCATGACAATTTGGGTACATGTAGTTGGTGTGTACTGCAAGGCTCCACCAGATGTGTCCAGAAACCGGAACCATGACTTGAGCAGCCCAAACACACGCTCTATTACATTACGTGTTTGTGCGTGTGCCTCATTATGGCGTTCCTGTTCAGGTGTGTGTGCGTTTCTGATGGGTGTCATCAGCCACGGCTCCAGTGCATAACCTGCATCCCCCACTAGGTGTCCGTGCGGGATGTCCCCATTGGCAAATGTCTGGTACAGCTGCGTCAAATGCCAGATGTGGGAATCATGGTAGCTCCCAGGACAGCCAGCACACACATTCATTATTATGCCCTGGGCATCACACATGACCTGGCAGTTGATGGAGGGGAATCCCTTGTGGTTGATGTATGCCCTACCCTGCTCACCAGCTGGTGCTTTGATGCGTATGTGCGTGCAGTCTATTGCACCCACTACCTCAGGGTATTCCGCTATTTGCTGGAAGAGACGCATATTGCTGGCCAATACCTCACGGGCATTGGGGAAATATACATGATCACCGACATGTGCTGACATGGCATCCAGGAACTGGTGCAGTACCCTGGAGGCTAATGCCTGTGATATCCCCATCATATCACCAGTTGGTCTCTGGAAGGTACCTGTTGCTAGTATTCTTAGGCCAACACATACCTTGGTTTCCACTGGGATGGGTTCCCCTCTGTTGGTTCTGTGTGTGAGGCGTGGCCTGCACAGCTCCACTATTTGCTGCAGGAGGTCTCTGTCCACTCTATAGCGTGCTACTATCTTCAGCTCATGTAACCCGTGGTAGGTGACCCTGGGCCTGTACACTCTTCTCCGTCTCCTCACTGTGGGTTGTCTGGCGCCATCTGCATTGTCGCCACCCTCAGCAAGTCGCCTATGTCTCATTATGACAGCTATGGCAGCCCCTAACATTTCTGCTCTGAATTCAGCTTTTTCAGTTTTCACTTCTAATAGCTTACTCCTGTCTTGCAGTGTCTCTTGAGAGAAACATCCTGCACTGCTGTTTGCAGAGTTTTAAGTGCTGGGCTGGGCTACTATTCTGCCTGTGTAATTGCCTGCTTCTAATTGTTTTCACCTGCTAGCTCCAGCAGTATTCCCTGCTAGCTTCCTACTAAATCTGTTGCTTCCTTTTTCCTCTCTGTTTCCTCAGGGAGGAGCCATGTGCAAACCAGCAGAAACACGCTCACAGTGACTTACACGTGCGCACACATACTTACACGGTTCAGAATCTGCTTATTCGGATTAAAAGGCATGCACACCCATGCAAACAGTGTTAAACATCTCCCAACATGCTCCCACATGCTCAGTCTGCCTTACACGCACGCACACTGCCTTACTCGCGCTTCATGGCGCGCACACATGCACGCCCAGCAAGAAACTTCGGTGTAGGCAACAGTGTACACCTTCCATTTCTTGACTTTGTCATGCTTATCTAGTGGCACACCACTTTCCATGATATCTGTCTGACATCTGTCATGTAACTCTGACCTCCAATGAACTGCATTTCTTTCTACCATTCCCCCCTGTGATGTCACCTATCTCCTACTCTGTTCCTCCCCCTTCTGTAACTCTTACACTACTCAGACTGTGCTCATTTGCTATGTGACAGTGGAATTCAGTATCCTAACACTCATTTGCATCAGATTGCCTACTAATGCTTAGTTACATGTCTTAGACTCAGCTTCCCCCCTTAGCAACCACTACACGGTGGCCATGTTGGTTTTGGTCTGCTGGTCCCTGCATTGACATTCCATATATTGCATAAAACCCACATTTGTGGGTTTATAACCTTCATTTTTATGTTTTATACAGCGCAGCCCATTTGCGCAGGGCTGCGCTGGGTTTAAACATCGGCAATCGCCGAAAAAAATTATATTTTTAATATATTTGCATCAGGTTACTTTGCTAATGGCCACATATTTGGCCATTGGCATGCTGCCTGACACATATGCACCCTTTATTTGGAGCTGACATGGCTCCATTGCAGTTTTTGCAGAAACGTACTCAGTTGTCAACTGAGTACATTTCTGCAGCTAAAACGGCTCTTACACGGGCTGTTCTGGGCTTCCTGGATCGCTAATCATCCTCATTTGCATGCTATTCAGCTGCAAGTGAGGTGATTAGCTTATCCACGCCCACTCCGTGTAAGAGACGTTTTAGCTTGTCTCTTACACGGACTTTGGGCTGTTCCTGGATCGCGAAGGCTGCATGGAGTCTTACACTACTCTTAGACTCCGTGCAAGCCTTCGTGAATCTGGCCCATCATTTTCTGTGTTTTTTTTTTAGTTTTTTTTTTTGTTTATCTTGTTTTTAGAGTTTCAGCAAATTTGAGGAAACTCTTTTTCAATGGTTTTCATTTCATTATATCCGCATGATACTATCAGATGACATAGGTCCTACACATACATAAACACAATATACATATTTTACATACATATAGTTATATCTATATCATTTATACACACATACATACATACATACATACACAGATATAGCTATATACATATTTATATTATCATATATAATCAGTGTTTCTTTTTGTCATCATAATGAAGCACCTTTTTTCCTGTTTTTACATGGGGTCCTGGTGAGATGTCAGTTGTTGTCTCTCTCTCTCTATATTCTATGCTACTCACTTACTTTTTTAGATAGTCGTAGCTGACTGATTCTCTTATACAGTCAGTATGTCTCTTGGCTAAACATCCTCACCTACTTTTGCCATCTTGTTGTCTTTCTCTAAGCCTGCTTTTCCAAAGTTCTCTTCTGCTTTTCTGTATATGTGAACAAACTGCAACAGTCTGTTCTCCTTGATCTTATCTGTAACTGGGGCTACTTTGCTTCCACTCTGATGCTTTCATTTCTTCATCTGTGCCATAGTATGCATCCCACTACTGTGCAGGCACTTCATCTCCATCACCTCAGCTGTTCAGCCTTCCCTGCACAGGTTTCTAATCTTCCAGAAGCCAGAAGCATACATATTTTCTGGAACTAAGCAGTCTGCTTGCACTGCAGGGCCTAACTGTGACCTCTGTCTCTTGGGTTTCAATGCATTAGTAACATTATTTAAGATAATCTGAGTCAGTATAAGCAGGCGTCCTGTAAATACCAAATCAAGTGTTTATTGCTTCAAAAGATTCATACATTTTTAATTCCATTAATGTGACTGACTAATTTGGGTCTGTCAGTTAAAAGGTCATCTGCTTTTTGCATATCTCAAAATAAGTCTTTGATTATACAAACCCATCTCTTTGACAACATAAATTAGACTGACATAATCAAGTTTATTATTTTCTTGTTTATTTTTTTTTAATAAGTAATGGCATTCTTGATGTGAGTATTTAGTGGAAGGCATTGCTATGTCATATTAATTTTATAAAAACAGTAATAGAGAGAATATTTATTTTTTCTAATATCCATTGTAAAAGTTGAATTGCATATGTCAAAGCAAGAAACGTAGATAAGACATGTATGGAGAGTGAATTATATGATATCTTCCATGCCAGGGATTGGTTTGTGTCTCCAGTACCCCAAACGTTATTGTATCTAAGTCCATGTTTTCAGCATAATAAGAAAGGGAACATTTACAAGATAAAAAATGATCATAGCCTCAAGCATTTGTGGATAAAAGAGTCTTAATTTGATGAAAACCCTAATTGGCAGGCTGTCAAAGGATTTATGACTCCTTTTTTCCTGGACTGAATATAGAATTTGAAGTAAAACCATTATTTCCACTGCTTGGACTCTTTGAAGGGTGATATGATTAGAAAGATCCAATTTGAACTTAATTTACAACACAAATAAATCTAAATCAGTCATTTTTATGCTAAGTCAATTCTGTTTTCATACAGACATAGGGTTCTAAAAGAAGTAGCTGTCTGGATAGTGTGTGCATGAGAGATACATGCTCAATAACATGATTCCCAACTTTAAAGCATGAAGGCCATAGTTTGACACAACCATGAATACAGTCACATGGTCATAGAAATAGAAGCATGTATGACAAAAATCAACATCCACAGAAGACATGGTAGTTAGTTCATTAAAAACAATGCTGCTCTTAGCAGGAGTTAAGGCTCATTCTTTGAAATGCAAAACATTTATTGAACCCGTGTATATCTTTGCTCATATGTACTAACCCTAATGTCATCCTCAACACTGTCCCTAAACTGACCCTACATACTACCTTGTAGAAAACCATTTCCCTAACAGTGATACAGTTTTTGTTTTTTGTGTGTGTGTGCGTGTGTGTGTGTGTGTGTGTCTGTGTGTGTGTGTGTGTGTGTGTGTGTGTGTGTGTGTGTGTGTGTTTGTGTGTGGTTCCATTTGAGAAGCTTGAAATCTGAAATGCTCAAAACATACAAGATCAAGACCTAATATTTGAATTTTGTATGCTCGAACCGGTAAAAAGAAAGAGGACAGTGTTCTTTTTGCCAGAACCTGAACAGTACAGCATCATGGCAAAGTGGGGAATGGAGTAATCATTTTCCCTACGATGGTGAGATTTCAGTGTTGGAATATATAAGTATAGGGGGTGTCAGATACAGGGGGCTTCCCTATGCAAAATAACAGGCGTGTGTGTGTGTGTGTGTGTGTGTGTGTGTGTGTGTGTGTGTGTGTGTGTGTGTGTGTATGTGTGGAGGGGTCTGCAGCAGTTATGGTGAGGGACCTTATGATCAGGTTAATTTCATTTTTTTTTTATACCTATTTCTACATGACAAAAATTAATCTAATGTGCTTCAGTATTTTTTTACATTAATTTAAATGAATATTCTCTTAAGAAAGCAAGTTTACCTATTTCATCAATATCATCAAACTGCCATCTTATATACATATATATATATATATATATATATATATATATATATATATGTATGGGAGTGTGTGTGTGATTACTTTTCATTTGGCTGAAGTATGTGTGGACTGTGGTACAGTAGAACCTTCTGCATGTATGCAGGTGTGGCTGACTTCCGGTTGGGCAACAGAGGTAAGTGTTTGGGCAGTGATTTTGATCAAATTTGTGCGTGTGTGTGTGTGTGTGCGCGCGCGCGCGTATGTGTGTGTATGTGATGAGTGTATGAGCTGTCTTGCATAGTGAAACTGTTATGAGAAGAGCTTTTTTAACTCATTCTCTCCAATGGAGCACAGGATCTTTTCATTATAACGTCCAATGGGCATAGCCTAAGCCTTATGCAAGCATCAAATTATGTCCTCCTGTTTTAAACAAATATTTATATCTCTGGAACCATAAGGTTATGAAAGAAGTATAAATGGCAAACTCTTCAGTACAAACTATTTTTATAGTGGTAGTATTCTTTAGGTTCTAGGTCTAAAACTGAATTTTATAAGTCACAGTAAACAATAACTATTGCATTTGTAATATTTTGTAAACAACTTAAACTATCTCAACAACTACTCAAGTTACACACAGACTGGCAACAGCATTTTATTCATCTAGCTGAGAGCTTTCATATGAGGCTAAGGAGTTCTGCCTGTGTTACTTGGTTGTTGAGATACTTAGAAAAATGTGAAAATTATATCTCTATAAATTAATATCATAAAAACAAGTTAATATCCATTTACCTGCACTAGACAGGAGGTCAAATATTAATGCAATTGAGTTTGTCATTGTATGAATTTTAATATGAAATCTTTTAAAACCTTGTACATAACATTGTTTTTGAATTATTGATGCAAATATGAACAAGCAATATTTGACACCTAGAGGCATCAGTAGGAGTTAACTGCAGGTGCACCTCGATGAGTCACTCAGATGAAATGAATAAAGCTTTACATTGGGGTTAAAAGCAGTGTTAGGATTAACTGACATTATTAAGGTGGAGCAGGGTGGCAGAAGCTAATGTGCAGCTTCTAATAACACTATCACTATTCAGACAAATTTGAGTTGTATGCATAAGTAGTGCATGAGCTAAGGAAATGTATTGTGTGCTGCTCTGTTATCAATGTAATGACTACTTGTTCTGTATGTTGATCGCATTTATATATATATATATATATATATATATATATATATATATATATATATATAAAGAGAGAGAGAGATAAAACCATGTAGTTGTTTTACTGGGGCATATCTTACATACATACGTAATCCATCTGTTAATAGCATTGCAACCTTTGCACACATCCTGTTAAGTCAAACTCCTATCTTCAACACTGACTTGAAAATGGTTTATGCAATTTAAACAAATTACCTGTTTTGTTTATCTATTCAATATTTTTACCATCTGATCCCAAAATATTTACCCATAAAAATATGTTGTTTAAACAGATGATGTAAAGCTATATAAGGGAAGACATTACATCTATATTAATCTTATATTAATGTACCATTCAGGCCCATGTAAAAAGTATTACAGTTGAACCTTCCTGTGCTCTCTTCAACCTTTTAACTTATAAGCAATTATCTTTTGAAAGATTTAAGTATGGACATTGGGTACTGGCAAACATGCGTCTTCCATATATGTTTTTTTTTTATTTACCCATAATTTTCAAATAATATAATTTAGTTTTTTCCTTATTTGCCCTTAAGCTTTGCTACAATAATTAATATTTTTCAAGGAGTTTTATAGCTTCAGTTCACTTCCCATACTATACTATATCATCAGGTAGGTGATAGCACCCATAAACATCTGGGACATTCTGTGAAATCTATACTGGGACCAGTAAGAGGTTTACATACGGGTACTAAAGAATGAGGGCATCAAGGAGGTATAGCTGCTAGCTGCTAAATCCCAGGGATTCCTTCCACTTTCATTCTATTCTCATTGTGTCTTACTCAAAGCAATGTATGCTGTTAAGTAACTCTTATAATATTTTAATGTGGAATTTGATAATAATACGTAACTGGTCAATTTCCTTTTATTGTCCATGTTAAATGATGATAAAGTAATATCTAAATGTGTGTGTATCCCTTCACTGGTATAATATCCTAAATATCCGATTTACTGAGACTAGTTATGAAGGTACAGCTATTATATTTTCTCCAAATTCCTTAGCCACTCTATTCTTGATAGTATCTACTGAGATTGTAAGGGAATTACTTAATAAAAACAATTACTTCATAATTACTCAAACTGTTTTAGCTACTACTTTATAAATTTGAACTACAATATCAACATGTTAATCATTTTGCTTTTAATTTATTTATTGCATTTGTTTATCGGGAAATTCCACTGGGACTTGGAGAGCCCATTTTCAGTGGAGGCCCGGGGAGAAACGCTCCACATACAAATTAATACAGAACATATAGTTTCAGTTACATAAATGTTTAGAAGCCTATAAAGTAATGATAATAATAGGCAAGATTTTAAGATAACACTGTATAGTGTACATATCAGCATTAACAGGATAACAACAATAAGTAGCTAGGAAAAGGACTGATGAGGAGAATAGCAGTGCAAAAGACTGGGAGGAATAGGTACAGAGGTGGTAAGGTAGGTATAGAGAGAGAGGGTGGGTATAAAGGATTTGGAAGATAACAGGGGTCTGGGATGGTTACAGAGCTGGTTGGTTCAAAAGAGGAGGAATGCATGGATGAAAAGAAGTTGGAGAAGAGAGCAGAGGGCTACAGTTGGGATAGTAAAGTCTGGCGAGAGTTATTTTTGGCATGAGCAAAGCCAGCAAAAGGAGAGATGCTGTTTAAGAGACCTTTTAAATAGGGAAGGGCTACTGATGGAGGTTAGAGGGGATGGGAAGGAGTTCCAGAGTTTGGAAACAGTAAAGGAGTAGAGCATTTGGCCAGCTCTTAGTTGAGGTTTGTCTACATTGAGCAGGGTTTTATTTTCTGATCTAAGGTGTCTATTTGGCTGGTACAAGGTCAGCAGAGAGAGAGAGGGGGGCATGATGTGGGTTTGTATACTAATTTATCTGCTGTAGTTAAGTGTAGGAAGTTGAGGTAGAGTGGTAGTTCTAGCCAGCTTAGATGCTGTAAAGAGGAGCAGAGGTGTGATCAGGATCTAGCATTTGTTGTGAATTTGGAGACCTTATTGTAACATGTATATAGTCTGGTTTTGAGGGATGTGTGGATATTTGTAAGGATAGGGGCCCCATATAGCAGGGATGGAAGTAGAAAGGCTGAGGCTAGTGCTTTTATTGCACTATAGTTAACGTAGTAGTTGTGCCTGTAGAGGGTGCGTAGTTTCTGACGTGTTTTTTTGATATTGTTGAGAATGTGGAGGTCAAATGTGAGGTTTTCGTCAATGATGACTCCTAGCAGTTTGGTGTTAGAGACTGTTTCGATGGTGGTATTATTCAGGGAGCAGATTGAGAATTCAGTCCTATTTGGGGGGGGTGGTTCTTTGGGAGTGAATAAAATCAGTTTTGTCTTGTTTGGTTTGAGAGCAAGGTGGTTGTTTGACATCCAGTTTTCAGTGGAGGTAAAGGCTTGTTGGGTTAGCAGTTTAATTCAGAAGGGGACTTAGCAGAGCAGATGATTGTAAAGTCATCTGCATATTGGATCACAGTGCTATGACTGAGGGAGCTATGGAAGTCGTTTATAAACATATTGAATAACAGGGGGCCCAGTACAGAACTTGGGGTACACCTGTTGTGATGTTGAGGAAGTGAGAACAGGATGGTTGCCATTTTGTAGATTGATATCTGTCAGAGAGATAGTTTGAGAACCAGTTTAGGGTTGGAGGGGAAACACCTAGGTTGTTGAGTTTAGAGAGCAGAAGGGGGTGAGATATGGTGTTGAAGGCTTTTGAAAGGTTGAGAAAAACAGTGGAGATGATTTGATTGGTATTACGTGCTCTATTTACAGTATCCAAAAAGGAAATGAGAGCTGTGTTTGTGCTATGTCCTGGCCTGAAGCCATGTTGGTTTGGGGAGAGAAGTTGGTTATTAACTAAGTGGTTAAGGAGTATGCACACATTTCTCTAATATTTTAGAAATGGGAGAGAGTATAGCGATGGGCCGGAAGTTGAAGATATCTGAATTTTTGTCGCCTTTATGGAGAGGAAGAATGTATGCTTTCTTCCAGATATGCGGGACATAGGTCTCTTGAATGGATCTATTATACTAATGGGGTAGGCGATGGAGCTTGCGGATAGTTTTAGGAATTCTGAGGGTAGGTTATCAGGAGCATTGGTGCAAGGTTTTAGTTTTAGAAGATGTTTCATTATGGTACTTGTGGGAACAGGAGAATGAAAAATTAGGTAGAGAGGAGGAACCTAAATTGGTAGGTGGTTATTTTGGTGGGTTAGTGTTTGAAGAAGGAACGGTGGTGGTCAACTTAGCTATGGTGTCAATGAAGTATAAGTTAAAGAGAGAGGCCATCTCAGAGGGTGTTTTATCAGGGTGTGGGCAAGGATTAGTGTTAGAACTGGGGTGAATTAGGGAACTGATTGCACCCCAGAATTTCTGAGGGTTTAGTCTGTGCTGATCCTGAAATCTATAGAAGTAGTCTTTTTTGTTTTTAGTGACCTGTTTCTTGGCCTGATTACAAAGTTGTTTATATAGACCAAGGTCAGCTGGGTTCTTATGCTTTAGCCAGGCTTTCCAAGCCTTGTCTCCAGTAGACATGGTTTGCTTGGTTGATTTGGTAAGCCATGTGGCATGATTAAACTTGACTCTTTTTAGTTGGGGAGGGGCTACCCTGTTTAGGATGTTGAGAAATGTTGAATTGAAGGATTCTACTGCCTCATCGAGGGGGATGGTTCTTAAAGGTGCCCAGTTGGTTTGTTGTAAAATTTCATTTAGGGTTTCTGGTGAGAAGTGGGATAGGTCTCTGGTCTGTTTTAGTTGGTGGTTGTTTGTAGGTGAGGTCGTTTTACGTATAGCGAAAGCTGGTGAGTGGTCACTAATGCTATTTGATAAAGTTCCAGAGGAAGAGATATTTTTGGGGTCAGATACTAGAATCCAATGTAAGATTGAGCTTTGGTTTTTCTTGCTATTGGATCTGGTAATATCAGTGATTAGCTGGTGTATTTAAATAAGTTGATGTTAATTTAGGGGTTAGTGTTAGTGATATCTAACCAATTAATGTTAACAGCTCCAAGAATGATTGTTTCATTTTGGATAGTTTTGAATGACCAGGCAAGGATTTATTCTAGTATTGAAATGTTGTTGCCTGGGGGAATGTACAAAACTATGATACAGAGGGATTTGTAGTTATTCAACTTTAAGAAGGACACTAAAACTTTTGCTATGGAGAATTGTGGAATAGTTTTATTGAATGGAACTATGGTGTAGGTAGTTGGGTATATTAGAGCGATGCCTACACCTTTTCTATGTGACCTGTTGTATCTATGACATGCATAGTTTGGGGGTAGGAATTCAGTGCTGTTGACAGATGGCTTAAGCCAGGTCTCTGTTATGGCAGTGAAGTCAGGCCTGTTTTGATGTAACCATGCATGGAAATGGGGGATCTTGCTTTTGATGATTTGTAGATTGATGGTAGTAAAATTCATGGATTTTTTGGTGTGGGCTTGGTTGTGAGGGGTAGATTGTGGGCCTAGTTTTGGGTGTATGTCACCACATTGCATTAAGCTAGCATGGGTGGTCTGATGTGAAGCAAGGAGTTGTTTTTTGGTTTTGTGATAGTAGTTTAGCTTGGAGGTGGTGTATTGGTGTTTATGTAGAGGCAGGATTTTTACTCTAGCATGTAGAATTATGCTTGAGGTATATAAGGTAGGACATATTTTGGAATAGCTTGGGAGAGACCGAGAAAGTGTGGATGTTGTGCATATTGGTTTGAAAGGTATATGAGTAGTATGATTGGCTGTAAGGTGGAAAAGTACATAGAGCTGTAGGGAGATAGTAAGTATAAAGATGTTAGAGTGTGGAGGCATAGTGTTTGGGTGGAACAGATGAGATAGGAGAGGAGAAAGGGTGTGGATGCTGTAGAAAGAGTGGATGGGTGGAGTTTGGTGAGTGAGTTAGGGTGGAAGTGGTGAGATAGGAGAGAGAGTAGGGGATGTGGAAGCTGAAGAAGTGGGGATGGGTGGAGTTGTGTGGGCTGGTTGGAGGTTTCGTTTGAGGGGTGGGGTCAGGTTGGATGGAGTTGTGAGAGCCAATTGGAGGGTTTGATTGAGTGGGGAGGGGTATGGCTAGGTACAAGTTCAATGAGAGTGGGGGAGGGTGGGAATGGGGGTAGGGGAATGGAGTTAGCCCGAGCGTAGCAAGGGTGGACGGAGCAGACTAGGCCAAGAACGGTAGGATCCAGATTGTGCAAAAAAGTATCTCTAAGCTTTAAAACTAAAGCAAGGCTGAGAGATTTATTTTCTGTTCCTTTTGTAGTAATTTGTGGATGTATATGAGCCTTAGCAGGCTCAACAGAGCATAGTAAGTTAGGGAAATGGAGCTTCTATGGACGTGGATTGAGAAGCTGAGGAAATTAAATAGGGGAGGGCTGGCATTATTTGAATTATTACATTTTAAATCTAGCTTTTGTGTACAAGTTTGAAGATATCCACACAAACATATTCCTTATGTTTGAAAATCTCTCTTGGAATGCATTATTAAATAGGAGGTTTCTCATTCATCATAGATCAATCACATTCTGTATTTTAGTCTTAGACACAAAAGTATGCAAACAATTAAATTAGAGCAGATCCTCTTCTTGCCCATCAATAAATATTTGATGTATGCATTTGTGTAGTGCACCTGCATCATTTATTACTTTCATTAGCTGTGTGACCTGTTTTGGGGGCATTGTATTTCTAAGGACCACAATGTTCTGAAATCAGCTTTCTAAGGAGCAGATTTTACCTTATTATAAATATCTTTTTTGCAATATTATTATTAGTTACTTATATATTATCATCTTATGTTTTGACAAATAAACTTATGTTTAGTCCTTCGACAATGGCCATTAACCCAGAAAAAAACACTGTTTACTCTGTTACTTTACTGAGGCCTGGTTGTGAGCATAGCACCTAAAACCAAAAGCATTTAACTTCATCTGGATATTTTAAACTAATCGTGCACACCTCTAAGTGAATAAAATCAAGTTTACTTTAATGCATCTCATTGCTATAAAACCATACTATATTAATGATCTAGGCAAGCTCTTCCTCCTTATGTTGATTTTGCAATTCATTTCTAATCATTATTAACCTTCAATAACTAGGGTACTGTTCACTTAACACAATTTAATGAGATGATGTTATTATTTTAATAATCAATCATTGTACCAAGTTCAGAAAACCGGCATATATGTAGATTTCATAGTAAGAATATCATTTGTCACCATACCTGTAAAATAGAATGTTCTTGTTTTCCCTCCAAGTCAGCAATGTGAGCATTAAAATTATCATGTATCAAAATATTTGATGTCTTTGCTGTTATAATACAGTATAATTAATAGGTCATGAATCTTTGTAATAAATAATCATAACTTAATTGGAGGAAGATGCACCTATGATAATAGTATTTTTGATTATTTCCTAAGTGTACCTATATTGCAATAAGGGTTTGAGTCAAGGGATGCTTGCTGAATATATTCACTACCACATGAAGTTAAAATGTTCACTTCTCTACATTTTGCCTTCCATTTAACTATTGCTGAAAATAGCTTACAAACCTCTCCAGCTTCCTTCCTTCATGTCCAAATTCTGATTAATAATTTGATTGATAAAAGGCTGGAGCTTCTATGATATTTATCTTTTTTATTTTACAAACCCTATATATAGTCATACATTGCAACCATTTCCAACAATCATTCTTTCAACACTATTTCTTTCAAGGCAGATAAATCTGATATCAAACCCATTATAAACTATTCTTCATATTTATTCTGGCATCACATGTTAATAATCATCAATGCTGCATTGATGTTTCTAAAGTCCAAGGTTTAGTGCAAGTATCAGCTCTATCATAAACATCATCATGTGCTGAATGAGCTGATGAAACTATAATTCTTCCCGTAGGTTTTCATTCATCATCTACTGCATTATTTCCTTTTTACTTCAAATCATTCGCTCAACTTACTCTTTATAGATCCCTCTCTGATTCTATAATAAACATTATGATAGCATTCAAGTACTTAAATGAGCACATCTACATATAACTTGAAACATTTCTATACTGTTTTCCTCCTTAATTCTCTGTTGTATATCACTTTTCTTGTAACTATTTTTCTTTATGTAATGCACTTTTCCTTTCTGCTAATCACTGGACTGAGACTGAAATTGGTCCTTTGGGATCAGTACTTTACTCTGGTTAACAAATTCAAGATAAAATAAAATAAAGTAAGTAAATGAATAAATAATCAAGTCTATCTCCTCTGTAAGGCAACTTATGTTGAATGTAAGCATGCTCACTGTTCATAAATTTATTGGTAATACCACCATTTTGCTTAACAAATTTGATACAGTTTAACATTTTTTGACTCAGTCATATTCCTTATTATCATCCTGTACTAATGAGGGAGTGTGAACAACAAAAGCTCTAAGAGACGATATATTTTGTATTTGATTTTTCAATCCTACTTTTAAGAGGTTTTATGTGTGTGTTAGGAGATACAAGGAACCCAGCTCTGTTAGTGAGACTGCAATTTCATCCAACGTTGTATTAACTTAATCTGGTGAAATAGTATTACCATTACAATAATTGAATAACCTCATCTATCAAAAACTGTTCCTCTTCCATATCATTCACCCTCACTGTAGATGGAACTACTGAAATTGGTCCATTGGGATCAGTACTTTACTCTGGTTAACAAATTCAAGATAAAATAAAATAAAGTAAGTAAATGAATAGATGGAACTTCTGACTGATGGAAATATAGAGCTACATAAATACTCAGGTAAACCCAAAATCCAGAACTTCGTTTCATTTCAGTTTTTGTCTTTATCACTTACTATTATCTATTACATTCTAAATTAGTCATCTCTGGTGATATCACCTGAAAGTCTTTCATTGTACACAAACAACATTAACTATCTGCACAAACACTTTAGTGTAGCTTTATTATAAAAAACATACATTAGCTTAAAACATATTACTCTTTTTCATCCCTTTATTTAGAATATGTTTCCATATGGTTATTTTTTTCCTGAGAAGTGTTTGTGTTGTTCTGTGTTCTCAGTTCATACTAAGTCTTGACTCATTCATACTTTAGCGTTAATTTGCATTTTGCAATTATTTAACAAAATTGCAAAATCCATTAGCCTCAAACAATCCAGTAAAATCTCATTTAATATTCAAACACTACCAAAACAAACACATCTCACTTTTAACCTAAAAGATTCTGGAGAGAAATCAGCCTATTAACTGGTCAAAAATGCAACACTACCATACTTCCCTGAACCCATTTAACAGCACCTCATACAAACTGTCATGCACTGAGTTCCTCATTGAGTTCAGTAACCTGCCTTTCAACAATGATATAAATCTACAACCCACACTGTCACCATCCCTCCACAGTTTAACTTCCACTATTACACTTCAAAAAGATTGGAACCAAACAGAGTGAGATACAATTGGATCAAATACAAATAGATACTCTCCCAAGGCTCAGATAACCTAGCCCCTTGGTTTATTCACCTTTGGAAGGACTTCATCTCCCATTCACTCACTTCCATATACAGCCTCTGCTTAGCCAGTAAGATCATGCCTCAGATATGGAAAACAGCAACAGAATCTCCTATTACAAAACTGCCCAAGACAACTACTGCTTCAAAGTTTTGTCCTATCCCAATACGTCCAACTTTAAATACACTACTAGAAAAAATATCTACTACCATATTTCTGCTTATTTACATCAATACCATCTTTTATCCAGGAAGCAACATGGATTCTTGTCTATACACAGCACCATAACAGCTTTCAACTCTCTCCCAGTTGACATCCTACCCAATATGAACAGAGGCAACCTGACAGGAGACATATTTATTGAACTCACAAATGCCTTTAATCTAATTGCCTGTAACTTAGTATTTGACAAATTAATTGAAATAGGCATTAGTAATGATGCAAAATCTTGGTTTGTAGACTTACAGACTTAGAGACTCTAAAGTGAAATTAGTGCCACTAGGCACCACCAACTCTGAGACAGCTCCTGCTATGAACAAAGTCCCCTGAATTTAGTCCCTCTGGTCTTTTCTATATTAATCAATGAACTCCCATCTTATTATCTTCATAAACCGCTAATCCTTTCTGCACATGATGTGGTCATTTACAGGTCAAACAAATCACACTCAAACAAAAAACAAATTCAGTTCCAAGAAGCCTCTAAACCCTCAACCTATGGCTAATAGGCCAAAAACTTATACTAAATCCCTCAAAAACAAAATCTATACTATTTAAGACCAACTAAAAAATAGCCAAAGCACACAGCTTACTTAATATTAAAGGCATTAACAATGCAACCATCAAAACTACCACATCCTTCAAATACCTTGGCATTTGGATAGACCAGTTTCTTAACTTTTGACTACACATTCAAAACAAGTGCAAAAAGAACATCACACTACTGTACTGGATGACCAGGCTATTGCCTCTTTTGTCTAAGCCAGCCAAAGCTGTCATAGGCAAAGGCATACTCTTATATGAACTCATATATGGACTAGCCATTGTAGATGCAGCCTCAAAGAAAAATACCACCATCTTACAAACCATCTCCAATAAAATCTGCCATTTCCTTGCTAGCTCCACCAATAATGAACACCACTGCCTAAATCTCTCCAAAACTAAATGTCTCCTAGTACAGTTGAGATCCAACCTCCTACTAGGATCACAAATTCACAAAGCCCTTTCTCCTGAGAAATCATCCCCTATCAGTTATTAACTTTTCACCAAAACCCTATATATAATCTCAGGGTTCCACTTTCAAATCTTGAAATACTGAAATACTGTATTTCAGCATCCCGAGATGACAATAACGAAAGCGCAGTTATTCAAAACTGCATAATAACGAATCTGAGGTTGCAGAATTCAAAGTATTTGTGGTGCAGTCTGCTCTGTAAAGTATGCTGTACCTTAAAGGTGTAGTATTTTCTGAGATGTAGAAATGGCAGCTGATGGGCTGTTATGTATGAAGTTTCAGGTAGGTTTGTAGTGTGTAAGGGTTTTGGGGTACAAATGTGTTATGTTTAAGATAGGTGAGAGTGTGTATGTGTGTGTGTGTAAGTGTTGAAAGTGAAGATTTTTGTACACACGTAGTGTGTGTGTGTTTCTCGTGGGTATACATTTGACAGTGTGCAATGTAAGTGTAAGGAGCATAATGTTAGGTTTGTTGTGTTTTTCATGGTAGTGCGACCTCAGAGTTGGTATATATAAGTGGGGGTGTGCGGGAGGTGCAGAACCCCACATGAGGAGTGCAGGGGGGCTTGCCTCCCTGCTTATACATAGATTACTTGATTTATGTTGGTGTGTGTGTGTTGTTCATAGGTTCATAGATTACTACTAGGCTAACTGCCCTTGTGGGCCATTTTAAGCCTAGCCAATTATCCCATGTGAGAATCAAACCCTACACCTTGTGTCTTTAGGATAAACACCTTAACCATTAGGCCACCCTCCCAACTGTGTTGGTTTGTTATGGTGTAGGGAAGAAAGTCATGTTTGTGTGGTGGAAAGTATAATAAAAATAGGATGTCACATACTGAAAATTCAGTATTATGAACTTTAAGTATTGTGACATTCAAGTTTTTTTTAATTTTTCTTTGAAGTGGAGCTTCGCTATTGTTGTCTCAAGATACTAAAATTTGGTATTTCATTATTTTAAGATTTGAAAGTGGAACCAATCTCAGGGGTATCTCTCAAACTCAACCCACCCTACTAACTCCAGAACAAATTCTATTGCACTGACCATGCATTTTCCATCTTAGCACCTAAACTGTGGGACTCTACTCCTCTCTCAGTCCGAGATGCCAAAAGTATTCTGACTTCAGACAACAGCTCATGGAACACCTCTTCACCCAAGCCAAGTGCAGCTGCATTCACTCAGGTCACATTCCATGAATCCTTCAGTTCTCTCACTCACTCATTTATTTCCATTTTATCCCTCCTTATCTCACCTTGTGAACTGCTTTACTTGAACGAAATGCTGTAGCATATTCTTGCATCTGCAAAGGTGTATGTTTGTGTGTGTTGTGTCTGTATATATGCATTTGTTTTTAGCATATCCTTGTATCTGTAAATATGTTTGGTTCATTATGTGATCCTATTTACTGGGGCTGTGCCTGCAAATGGACCACTTAGATCAGTGCACTAACCTGGCAAACAAACAGAAAAAAAAAGATAAAATAAAATAAAATAAAATATTAATTGGGCTGTGCGATTTTAGTCCAGAAACATCACCAGATACCCACTGAGTCATTGACTATCCCAACAGAAAAATATCTATTACCCTCCTACACCTGAACAAGAATTAAACTTACTTGCATTGCTGCTGTGTATATTGCCCCAGACAACAACATTTTCATCCTCTAAGACATCCTTCAATGGGTCTCTAGTAATGTAAATAAAGAAACTACTATACTTGGGGTTGTGAATACAGACTATTTACTTGTAAAAACTAACTCCTGTACTCACTGTATTAACTTGTTCAGTTTCACTCAAATAATCCTCTCACTGTAAGAACTGATAAGACTGTAGTGTACTGGAATGAAAATCTTTATCTGTTAGTTACCCAAACTTGTGCTGAACAGGTGCCAGTATCTCCTTTATGGGCCATGTCATCTTGTACCTTACACAATCATGTTTGCAAACTGCAGTTCAGTTAAGAATCCTTTATGTACAGTGAAGCTCAACAACATCCAAATAACATAATATTCTGGAATGCTGGATAACAGTAACAGGGCTGATAAATATATCTATAGGTTCTGCATGTATATTCTGATTCTACTGAATAATAGCAACAGAAACAGTCTTTTCATCCTGAATAATGCTGGATATTTTAACTGAATTCAGTACTGAGGCTCAAGGGCCTGTACTGCAAAGACCTTTTGCCTATCTGTGCAAAAACTAACTTAACTAACTCAACTATCCATGTCTGAAGTATTTCTTAATAATACCAAAACCTTGTAATGTTCTACACGCCTCTTTAGCCTTGGTTTTCAGGTCTTGTCTTGCATGTGCCTAACAGTGCCTATCTATTCTTTATATAGCATTCCATTGCAAGTACACATATCTTTCTGTAGCTTTCCCTTGAAAACTGTTATCTGTGCACATCTAATGCTTAGCCAGCAAGATTATCTTTTCATTTCTCCTGAGCTGTCTTTCCCTGAAACTCAATGAATACACAAAAACACAAGTATGACTCTTTATTTTTAGGCCTAATATTCTACCTTATGCCTAACAACTACTTTAAAGTGAAATCACTCAGTCTAACAGATCCTCGTGAGATACCTGATGAATGTTTGCAAGAACCTTCTTTTGCAGTTACCTCCTATCTCTTTTACTAACTTCTGTAATGGAATATATGAGCTTTATGCCACCTCACTCAATCTGCAGATGTGTCCTGATAGATAATGATGTCTTTTATGGTCTCTAAATAGCTTTAACAGTTTCATATGCTGGAAATATACCTGCTCCAGCCAATAGAGCATTACCTAGATCCATAGTCTTTAGATTCTTTAAATCTAAGTTGTGATGCATGTGTGATTTATCTAAAACCTGCACATAATTCTGAATATCACTGCTTTTTAATTCTGTAGTTTCTAAAACTGATTAGGCCAGGTAATTCTTTCAACCCTCCTGTTCTAGAAACAGTACAAAGAAAACGCCATACACATTTTCAGCTTGTTTTTATGAGTCTTCAGTCAAGCTAGACAGAGTACAAACTGCTAACTGTTAACATTGCATATTTTTCTTCCCTTTTGCTGTATGCTCCAATGGTAAAAGTACTCTGACTATTGCCTATGTTTTGTTTTATCTTATGAACTGATGCCTTATTGTACCATGATGTCTCTTTCTTATAGCAAATGAAATCTTTCCCTGTTGTCCGTGAATTCAACTCTTCAAACATTGTACTGTCATGTCCATTTCATTTTTTATTATGTAGCTTTTCAAGCATGAATGTCTATTTTCTGAAGACTAATTGAAATCGGCACTAGAGGAATACCTTTATAACTGGTCTTGAAGCATAATTACTATATACGTTATTAACTTGAGTCTGTAAATTTTCAGTTAGATTTGTTAATAATTCTTTTTATCTTTTTAATTTCTATGCAATGTAATAGATGTCTGCCTTTTAAATCTATGTCTTAAATATCCTGTAAATATTTATGCACTATAATAGTTTACTAAAACCTATGCTTTCTCTAATTCAGATCCATACCTTTGCATACTCTGTCAGTGTCCTTTTAACTTTCTGTCTAATGTACAGTTATGTAAAGTGCACTGTAATCTCTAAATTAAATTAACCCTGCCCTTTTATGCCATGAGTATATTAAATAATTATTACTATTTATCCCTTAGCTAACATATTTTAATCAGCCTGATACACATAATTCTGTCACTTTACCCTTAAAACTAATAACTGAATGATGTAAAGTGCGATGTAACAATGCTGTTTACAAATAATTCTGTCACTTTACCCTTAAAAACCTATGACTATATCATGGTAAGTGTAATGTAATTGCATGTTGTAACTGAGTATAAATGTTATACTCTGAAACTTGACTGAAATTTACATAATGCTGTTAGAAATGTACAACTGAGTATAAATATTATATTCTGAAATTTGACTGAATGTACTCTACTGAACACACATAAATTAGTATGAATGTCATATTAGGATCAAAGAATCACAGGAGATTACTAGGCTATCAACCTGGAGGTCATTTCAAGCCTACTTTTTCAACTCAATGTAATACCATAGAGGTACTATTCAATACCCAAGATTGCATTTAGTGAGGACCTCCCATATCCAGGAGGGATGTGGGCACTATCCCCAGTAAAAATTTATGGTGCTCAATCCACTCGTCCAGGTTCCTTTTGAATAGTGCTCTATTTCACATGAACTGGTTGCCTGTTCCAAAGACGTAGCAGTCGCTGTGTCCAGGTTCCTTTTGAATAGTGCTCTATTTCACATGAACTGGTTGCCTGTTCCAAAGACGTAGCAGTCGCTGGAAGATAAATCTGTCCCTCCAGTATGATGTATTTAAGTCACAGGCCATAGACCCATTTGATTTATGGATATGCAGTAAGTTCATTAGGATTAGGTCTTTGGTTGCTCTGTAGGCCAGGCATAAGTCTTCCTTAAGAAGTCTATACAATATGGAGTATAATGACAGGGATTTTAGTTGGTCCATGTATGACACATGCTGGAGGCCCTTGAACTTCTTTGTTAAAAACCTCCGAGATCTCTCCAAATGGTGTAGATGCTTAGTATGGTGCATAATGAATGAAGCATTATACTCAATTATGGGCAAGATACGTGCCAAGTATAGGGGGGTTACAATTTCCTTTGCTCTCAAGGTGATGCCTTTACTAATCAAGTGAGCTATGTGGAAAGTTTTCATTACAATGGTAGACATGTGGTGGTCATAATTAAGGTCACTGTCAACTTGTGATTCCAGGACCCTTACCACTTCATGGGTACTTAGGGTATTGTTATTGATTTGATAGTGTGAAGGGACATTGTTTGTACCAAAGGGAATGATGATGCATGTGTTTGCATTCAGTTTGAGATTGTGACAAATACACCAGTCATGGGTCTTTGTGAGAAGATCCTGGAGTATACTGACATAATTTGGGGATTCAATGATTGCACCTAGTTTGCTGTTGTCTGCAAACTTGGTAAGCCACAACACCCTTTAGTTTTAGCCTGAAGTTTTTCGGAAGTATATACCAAAGAATAGGGGGCCCAGAACTGACCCCTGTGGTACCCTCTGGTAACAGGTTTGCTGGTTGATGTGGGTCCCCACTTTGATATCTTGTGTCTGGTTTGGGAGCTAGTTTTCAACCCATCTTACAATCAAGGAGTATGCATTCAGTTTGCTAAGTTTATCGGTAATGCCTGAATGTGGGATTGTGATGAAAACCTTTGCCAAGTTGAGGTATGCTGTGTGGACAGATTTGCCCTCATCAATGGCCTTGGTGACACTTTCAAAGAAATCCGACAGATTTAACAGGCAGGATTTGCCCTTCATGAAGCCAAGTTGGGTTTGGTTGTCACCTATTTCTTTATTTCTGAGGTGCATAATGATATATCACATGGCCTTACAGATGAGCTGGTCAGGCTTATAGGTCTGTAATTCCCTGGGTCTGTTACTAGGCCACCTTTGTGGATTTGTGGAGGAGTACAAATGTTGCTGTTCTCCATTCCACAGGAACAAGCCATGTGATTAGGCTATGATTGAAAAGGTACTCAGTAGTGATGCTAGTTCATGTTTTAGCTGTTTAGAAGACAGCCTGGGATCTCATCCTGCCCCATAGAGGCCATTTTCATTGCCTTGAGCAGGGCTTTGAGATCCTAGTGTTCAGATATGTAAGGTGGGGTGAGTTTAGGGAGGGTTTGTTGTAAGTTAAGAGGGGATAAGGGAGTGAAACATTCAACAAACCTATCCGATAGTAGGTTTGCTAATTCTGTGATCACTTTTTGTGATACTGTTGGCCACCAGTTATGTACATGCTTAGGTCCTACCCTTTAGACTACATACATAGCTGTAAAAGGCCTTATGATTTTCCTTGGCAGTATTTGCTAGGTTTCTCTCAATGGAGCCCTTGGACAATCTGGCAAGTTGTCTTATTTGCCTGTTAAGGCTGAGGAGGATGTGTTCCCATAGTTGGGTCCTTGTCTATGTTTTCTTAGACAGCAACATTTTGTGCTTATTGTAGAGTTTGTTAATGCTGAAAGTCCACCATGGCAGATTGATTTTATTTTGGGCTCTGGCTTTGATTCTGTCTGGTATAGCCACATTTATACACTTATGCAAGTGATTGTACAGGGCTTTAGTGTAAGTTTCAGCATAGTTAGCATTTTCAGCTTGGGGTGGGGCTTGGAATGCATTTATATCTTCACCTAGGAGCTTATAGTTTTGCCTTGGTGAAGTTTTTTAGTTTGATTTCACCTTTTGTGAGTTCATCTGTTAGTGTTAGTTTGAAGGTGACTAATTTGTGGTCATTTTTACCTAATGATCATCCAACAGTTGCAGCAGTGCACCTGTTTGACATGTTGGTGAGGACCAGCTATAGAATGCTTGTTTCTATTTTGGGGATATGGACAATTTGCTCCAAGGCATTTGAATTCACAAAGTCAAGGAACTTTTGCACTAGTGAGTTTGGACTAGAGTAGGTTTCCCAGTTGATGGTGGGATAATTAAAATTCCTCATAACCACACTGGTGTTCTGTAAACTTTGGAATGTCTTCAGTTTAGTTAAGTAGGCTTCATGGGTGTTGTGACCCATGGTGGTGGATCTATTCCTGGCTAGGACTTGAATAGGGGTCTTCCCCACCATAACCTGAATCTGGAGTAAATCCATGGAGTTGTCCAGTCTAACTAGACGTGAGATGAATTTATCTCCAATATAGATTGAACCACCACCTCCTTTGGTTTTCACTCATTCATTTTGTGGTCTAAATCTTGACTGAAATTTACATTACAGTGCTACATATTTATACTGAATATCTAAACTAGCTGTGTAGATTCTGGAAACTAAACTAATACCAAAGGGATATCTTTTGCCAGTGTTACCTGAACACAGATAAAAGCATAACTAAAATCTGGTAAATGTTATATTCTGGACACTAAACTATTACTACCTTTTTTATGTCAATATTGTATGAACATAGATAAAAACCTTCGTTGAAGGTTGTGCATTAGGGCCGGCAACTCAGCACATAAAAATCAATTGGCAATCATTAGCAGACCGGAGTTCCGCTGTGGTGACCCCTAACCGGGAAAAGCCGAAAGACACAACAACAACACTGACTTGTGCACCACAGCTCTTGCCATGTTTAGACCTTACTCTGCATTGTCCCAGTAACTGCTGAGGTATTGGAGGCTGTTCTTAAGTGCATTTTTCTGTGTCCTTGTTTTGCTTAGGCCTTTTAAACTTCTCCTTTTCCATCTTTTTTTGCAAGGCTGAGTGACTGATGTTCTTGACTGTATTTAAAATTAAACTGGAAATCAACCTGAAAATTATTTAGCAGTATTTGCAAAGACATAAAACAGTAGCAGGTCCTTAAAATACAATTTGCAGCTTTAACAATTATAAACTGATAGCATTGCATGTTGCCCTGACTTTATTTACATTTTTCTGCATGAAATAAACCTAAATTATTCTTAGTCTGTAAGCAAACTAATACTGTACTATAGTGAACTAAACTAATGTTACTAATAAATACATTCTTTCAAGTCTGTAACTGAACTGGTACTGTACTACAGTAAAATGGAAAGGCTGTAACGTCATTATTAAATTAAATGGAAACCTCAGTGGCATAGTTTTTTTTTTCCTGTCATAACCTCAAATGCAACTAAAGTAGTAATCTAACACTATTAATATTTCAACATTTTTTGTACCTCTATAAAATTAATCTTAACTGTTGAACTGTTTTCATTCACTGTGTGACCCCAGGTTCCTAACATACTGTTCTGTGTGTAAATCTCCCCCACTGTCTTAACCTAGCTTTTTTTTTAGCTAACATCATTTATTTTTTATTTTTTTTTTAGTACTACTGAATGCTGCAAGGATTTGTCATTACTGACTACAATTTTTTTGGATAAACAGTAAGAACTTTAACTGCATAAACTCTCACAAAGAACATTAAATTGATCTTTACCATAATGTTTTATGACATACAGAACTGTCTAATTCATCTGGCTGAGGTGGCCTGTAGCCCAGTTAAGCAAGTCTGTGCTTCTGTTGTCCTTGGTAAATTGCAATTTCTGCATAAAATATATACAATCTTGAACCATTTACATATAAACATCAATTAATAGAGTTGAACTGATTTGAGTCTGGAAGATGTCTTTGTCTGTCCTTTATACAAGTATGTCAAGTTTTTTTCATATACTATACACATTTATTTGTGGAGCTGATCTAATTCTGGAACTTTACTTGCCTGCTCTTTATGCAAGTAGAACATAGGACTTGCACCTGTGGCTTTAATGACACACAATATTTATGATAAACTCTTATTTTTGCATGGGATCTGAACATTTGACTGTACCATCACTTTTAAAATGTTATTTGTTTATTTACATTTTATTACCGGGTAGTGTCTGACTGGGCAGAAGCCCATTTTCAGCAGAGTCTTTGGGAAAAAACCTCCAAAAAAGTTACATAGTTACACATTAGTACAAAAAGTTACGTGAGCAAGAACTAACAACAAACCAAAAAGGAGGATCAAGTAATTCACTATCAATATATCATAAAAAAATTGACATTAGATAAGAAAAAATACAGATGTCACGATTAATTAAGATATTACATAAAAACAATTTACAAAAACACTTCTTTTTTAGGACAAAAAGAAGATATGAGAATCAAAGGAAGGTAGAAGTCTCATGAGTATCAAATGACAGTTGAAGTCTTATTGCCAATATGACAAACGGCTAAGGGAGGGAGTGCAGGTAGACAGTATAAGAGGGTAAGAATAGCTAGTCTGGGGAGAACATGTGCATAGCCAATGATTAGAGGAGTATTCTTTTAGGGCCTGTTTGAAGCTGTGTGTATCAGTGATGGGAAGAATATGATGGGAAGAGATTTGCAGTGTTTGGCAATTTTGTGGCAGTGTAAGGAGTCACCATGTGAGTTTTGGGTTCTGGTAACTTTAAGCAACACTTTATCAGCAGACCTGAGTGACTTAAGGTTAGTGTAGGGATGAACAAGGTCAGATAAAG
Source organism: Protopterus annectens (assembly GCF_019279795.1). Taxonomy (NCBI): domain Eukaryota; kingdom Metazoa; phylum Chordata; order Ceratodontiformes; family Protopteridae; genus Protopterus; species Protopterus annectens. The sequence continues at coordinate 457,331,792 of NC_056751.1, forward strand.
GTTTGTACATGACTGTATGGGCAGTTAATAGTTGATTTAGCTTTAGTAAGTTAGGGAGTTCTAACCAGTTCAGATGGTGGACAGTGCAATGATGTGATCTATGAGACTGGTTAATGGCAAATTTGGCTATTTTGTTATAGCAAGATTTGAGGTTATACAAATCTAATTTGTGAAGTTTTGTAAATATTTCAGAATAGTAAAGTAGGGAAGAGGAGGAGTCGGGTCTAGCTGCTGCAAGTCTGTCATGATCAGTAAGATAGGATTTAGCCCTATAAAGAGCATCAAGATTTACATGGACTTTTTTAATTGTTTGTGCTATATGTTTTCAAACTTAAGTCCATTGTCAATGGTGACATCAAGAAGTTTCGTTTGTTTCATGGGTTCTATTTTTGTGCCATTATAGGAAGAAATATTTATTTTTATTTATTTATTTATTTTATTTTACATTTGTTTACCGGGTTAGTCCAACTGGATACATATCCATTTTCAGTGGAGACCCGGGGAGAAAAGCTCCACATTAAAAACAGGACTTTGACTTACATACAGATAAATTCATGATAATGCTATTAGTTAGAGACACAGAAATAAACATACCCATTGCAGGTTAGAGACCCAGGGAGAAAAGCTTCACATTAAAAAATAAGACTTTGTTATGCATATATGGATACAATCTTTCTAAAATAAATTAATTACTTGATAACATAATAGTAAGAGGTGACAATTTAAACAGGGCATAGGTAAAATAGTCAAGTGATGTAAAGGAAAGTGGAGTTGGGCTGCTCTAGACGGTATAGAGGAATAAGATAATAGGCTCAGAGGAGAAAGATGAAATAATTGTCCCATACAATTATATATATATATATATATATATATATATATATATATATATATATATATAAATAGAGAGAGGTGGTTGGTTATTTATTATTGAGGTATTGAAAAAAACCATAAGCTTGGTTTTATTAGGATTTAGTATGAGTTGATGGGCTGCTAACTAGTTTTCAGTATTGTAGAGGGCAGTTTGAGGTTTTTCCTTGAAGTTCCTTGATTGGGGGGGGGGGGCAGAGGATATGAGGGAGGCATTGTCTGCATATTGCATAATTGAGGCTAATTTTGCAGTACAACTTAGGTCATTGGTAAAAATTATGAAAAGTAGTAGGCCAAGGATAGATCCATGTGGGACTCCTACAGAGATGGGAAGCTGGGGGGAGAGTTTATTATCCCATGAGGTGGCTTGTTTCTGGTTAGAGTGAGAGCTATGAAACCAGCCTAGGAATTCAAGGCTGAAGTGGTAGGAGGCCAGTTTATTGAAAAGTATTTGATAAGATACAGTGTCAAAGGCTTTTGACATATCAAGGAAGGCAGTAGAGACAAATTGTTTTTTGCTTTTGAGGTGATTTATGGCATTGGTAAAGCTTATTAGAGCCATTTCATTACTGTGTCTGGGTCAAAAGCCATGCTGTGTATTGCCTAATATGTTATTCATCAGGAAATGGTCTAATATTTGTTTCTGTATATACCTTTATAAGATTTTAACTAGTGATGGAAAGAGGAGAATTAGGAGTTTTGTTTAACAGAGAGGTTATTGAGATAAAATGGGAATTGAATTGAGTGGCTATACAGTCATTGTATGACTGTAAATGCAGCACTGACTTTTTTTTTTACATTCTAAAAATTAGCAAAACGTCATTTAATATCTGTGAATGCTTTTGGTCTCTGTCTGCATCAAGATATTATTTTTTGTATTGCAGCACTTTACTACCATTATACAAAGGTCTTAACAATGTCTGCTAAACAAAACAATAACAACAATAAATTTGTCAAATATGTAACTATAAACCATTTATTCTGCAAATTAACTTGGCTGTCATTTCTGGTATCCCCACACAACATGTGCTTCCAGAATGATAAATGCATACTGTTACCTTTTGTTGCATTGGCAACTTTCAGTATGTCTTTTCAAGCACTTCAGCTGTATCAGCTGAACTGAATTTTTTTTACCTTTAACCCATAAATCTGCATTTTTTTTTTGTCATAACCATTTCTTCAAATTCTGTACATTTGCACAATCTACTGAATGTAAATTCTTACAAGAGTCATCTGCGTGCATTACTTTACATTCTGTAGCATTTTTATTTTTCCATAAACTTTTGTTACTCAAGTCTAAAACAACATATAACTCTGATGACATGTCCATACCTAGTATGGAGCTGTTACACTTTGAACTGTTAATCTTTGGCCCTTTAACTCCTGACAAAACTGCATTTGTGTCCTCTAATAATTGTCTATTTGTAACTAAAGTTGATTTGTCTGTATTAGTACATTATTCCTTACATTTTCATTTATTCACCCTTAAACAATGACAGATAAATATTCTGGTTTGGTGTTGGACTGCCACACCCTTTACAGGTAAACTGAAAATCCTTTTTTATAGAATTAGCAACAACACTGACTTGAGCTATGGTATGCATTTCTTCTTTATTTTGCCCTGAAAAACTAGTAATAACATTGACTTGAGGTAAGGAATGTATTTCTTCATTACTTTGCTCTGAATTCTGTATATCATTTATGCTGGTGTTTTCATTATCAAGCTGATCAAAATCTGCACTCTGATCCCTCTTATCTCCCCCAGTGCAATATTTCCACTGTCTTCTGAAAACAAGAAACTAGAATTTATTAAATTCTGAACATCTGTATTTGAAATAACATGAACTTGAGACATTGCAAATACTTTTTTTTTCTATTTGGTCTGGAAAGCTGTATGTTACTTGCACTGACTATGTTAACATCTGCATTTGTATTGCTGCCTAATTATGTACTTTGAATTAAATTTAAACTAGAATTTGTTACTTTCTGAACATTTGTACTTGAACTTGTACTGCAACTTAACCCTGTATTTTGAATTGCATGTGCTATACCATTTACACTAATTTCTGAAGACTGTAAACAGGAATTTGTGTTATTTCAAAAGCATTTGACACAGTAACCCACCAACTCCTAATCGATGAACTATCTTCCATATCACTATCTTATTCATCTCTTACTTCCTATTGTAGCTATCTGTCCGAAAGGCAGCAAGCTGTAAAATAGAATCAGGAGCTATCATCTTTCCTACTGGATTCTCTTTGTTTACCACGAAGATCAATTCTAGGCCCAGTACTTTTCAATATTTTTACAAATAACCTGCACAAAGCCAGCAAATCTGCCCCCCTTAGTGCAACATACTGATGATGCTGATGATGTCACTATCATCTACTCAACCTGAAACCTTCCATTGCTTCAGCAAATGACTCAAGACTCCTTCACTTCCATGGCTAAAGGCTCATCAGCTAATATTAAATACCAAAAAAAAAAGTAATGCTTTTCATGCCCAGATCTCTTTCAACAACCAGTACACCATTTAATATTACTTCAACAAACACCATCACAATAGAAGCTTAACAAATATCAAAATACTAGGAGTCATAATAGACAATAACATGGAATCTGATGTGCATATCATCCAGGCCATACGAAGCTCACAAAAACTGGGTTTCCTCTATCAAAACAAACCCTACCTTACAGACTCCTCAAGAAATTCCTTAGGATTATCCTGCTTTTCCTTATGCATCACCCATATTAACCAACATTCAAGCCACCTTACTAGACAAATTAGAGGCATGCTTTAACAAAATAGCCACATTTCCAGCAAATGCATTCTAGTGTATGTACCACTGCTTAACATTAAAGAAACTCAACTGGCTACAACTGTCTAATCACTTTGCATTATCTCAGCTTCAAATTGCTCATAAAATAATACTCAAACCACATACATGCTCTTCTCTACAAAACATTCACAAGTACTCTTCTCTACCATGTTGAATTCACTCAAGCTAATCAGAGCATACTACTATAGTCCAAATATTGTAATACAACTGGAGACTCACTATACTCATATGTCACCAAGCAGTGGAACTTCCTGCCTAGCCCACTAAAACATGATAGCTGGGCAACTATCTTTAAGCACAACCTAAAACAGCACCTAAACTTATCCTGGCTCTGTTCTTGTTTGCATCCAGACTATCTTTCTCTTAGATCTCTAAACTGTCCCTGACCCCAAACTCACCAGCTCTCCTATCTTATCCTGTAAATAACGTAAATAAATCCGGTCTACATTTATAACTCTATACTGCTCATCATCTCTCCTATGTAAATACATTTTGTGAATTGCTGCATATATAAATGCAACCAGTTTATTACTTTATAATACTCATAGAAATCAAATCATATTAACCTCTGTCTTGATTGTGTTATCCAATGCATGATTCTAAAACCCCATTTCTACTTTTAAGAAATTGAAATTCCTTTTTCTCTATACATTTTTTGAAATGTCTTTTTCTCTATAAAATTTTTGTAACATTAGCAAAGCTTTTCTCCTTGTATCTCTGCTGAAAATGGGCCTAAATACCTAGTCAAATCATCCTGGTAGATAAAAGGCAAATAATAAATTGCACCATACCTCCATATTGTACAGATTTTAGCAGAATGTCCAGAGTTTTGCCTCATTCTCAGTCTGTTCATCATAAAATTTGCAATTTTCTGGATTTTTGTAGCAAATCAGCAAGGATTGAATTTACTAAATGATGACAGTCATTTGAGTTTGAAATTTCATATCCTTCAGAAAATACTTGGTAATGCAAAACCTTTTATTCTAGCAACTTTTTGAATTTATCAGAGTAATATTTAAAATTGTCTCTAATTTTGGGACCCCCCCCCCATTATTTTTGGCTTTGTCCAAATTTCTTTGTAAGAGTTTGAGAACTATGAATTATACCTTTAATCATATAATTCAAACAACAATAAACAACTCCATTCATTTTTTTGCTAAACAATTTCAATTTAAAATTCAACTATAATAAATAAAATGCCCTAGTTCATATAAACGGCTTTCAGTTTACTCACCTTTACTATAGTTATATATAGTAAGTAGCATAGAAAGCAAAAAGCACTTTCTTGCAAAAAATTCAAAACAAACGTTTAGGTCCAAAATATACCATTAATTAAAAAAGAAAATGGTGGTTAGACTGTCAATGAAACATTTCTGTATATTGCATTTATGCATAGTAACAGAAATTATAAGAAGTAAATCACACATAGGAATAAAAAGCATACAGTATTATAATTTGATACAGTAAAACAGAAAAAAAGTAAATTCACATTGTTCAGATAATACATGACCACAAGACACTTACTTCAAAATACTTAACCATGTGGCCACATTTCGTAGAGATCATTTAAGTGTTAATACTGTGACACTAATATATAAAGCAGAAAAAGTTAGTATATTTAAACATACAAAGTAATTATTATATACGTTAAACAGTACACATAGATTAAAACAAAAATATGCACATACTCTAGATAAATGATTCTGAACATAACACTGGAACAGAGTAGTGAATTAGAGCTGAACCTGAGAAAAACAAATATAATAGACATTGGTATACAGGCAAATGTGATTTCAAGCAGTTTTTCCCACTTGATAGGTGAAAAGAAATGTAAACTGCAACTGCAAATAGTATAGCTTTCCTTAATGTTCATTCTTTCTGCAGCTGAGATGTCACAGATCATTATCACAGATCAATGCAGGAGTAAGAGGCTAAATCATTTAACTATAATTGTTATTGAGGGAAGAGTGATGGAAAAGGGAAGATTACAAAGCAGTGCAAATAGAAAACTAACAGGATTTGTTTACTGCTTTCATAGGAGATTGAGAACAGTAGATTGCAGTGATTGAGCTGCATTCAGATGGATTAGGTAATTTACAATTTCAGATTATACTACAGGAGAAACAGCCACAACTGGAGATCACCAAGGAGGTGTAAATGCAGAGGACTGATGTAGAACAGCAAGGGCAGTCTATAACAGGAAGACAAAATCTGTTATGCAGGTATTAATGCCGGCAGGTGGAGAAGAAGAAAAAGCAAGTAGTAATGAACGCCATGACAAACTGGAGAATATCTTATGCCGAAGCAGTAAAAAGAGTACATCTGGTGGCTTGCAACCATGGAAGCATTTAATGAGGCTCCATTTTACAGTTTAGATTGTTTCTGTATGGCATTTGTTTTGAAGTGAGATTCAAAAGTCTCTTGGACTAATGGCAGTACAGTTAAACTTATCTAGGAAATTGACAGTTTTTAGGTTTAATTTGAGAAGGATCAGACCTTTTTGTAGAAAATCACAAATTTCAGAACAAGATAAGACATAGTGTTATCAATGAAGGTACAAGTACCTGATATGTCTGTTTAATTCAATATTCTAATAAACGGGTATTGATAAAACAGAAGCTAGCTAGTTTGTGAGTTGCAGTGCATTCTTTGGACAAATTAAGAGACTTTGATAACTTTTGGACTGTATGTAGGGTTGTGTTTCTTAATATGAATAATGTGGATAAAAACACTGAAGCATGTGTCTAATACATGAATGATTATGAATGATGAATGAATGAACATGCTGCACCACAGAAAATCCAAATCCCATCGAGCTACGCGCTCGAGGGACTTAAACCTCAGCACTGAAATAAATAGGACATGCTGGAGGGACAGATTCATAACCCAGAGGCTCCCTTCACTCTGGAATAAAATCCCAGTCCAGGTTAGGCAGAGTCCCTCATTGACTCTGTTCAAGAGGAATCTTGATGAGTGGATGGGAGATCGTAGGTTTACCCCGGGTATCACTTCTGTGTCACTGTTAGACAGAGGCACAATATACTAACCTCGAAAAAGGGCATAGCAAAATTAATTTAAAATGGGTGGCGAAAGCCATACACACTCTGGCTATGCTTATAAATGCCCTAGGGCAGATAGCCTAGTATGAACCTATGAACCTATTAATAGACAAAGAGGCATATTTTAAAGGGATTAGCCAAAGTCTTCTGCAGAATGAAGGTCTTTGGGTTAAAAACTGTTCCAGAAACATATAAGAAATGTGTGGTGATAGAAGCCATACAAAAATAATGGTGATGCTATGTGCAAAAAAAAAAAAAAAAATGCCAAAAGGAAGGGAATTTGTGGCAGACTGTGCAAAAGTTAATAATACTGAATTTGATGATATAGTTTGCTAAAGTGTGCCAACCGGGGAATAGAATGAAACTCCACATGGGAATTTTTCATCAACAAGTTATGAAAATGACATAAATAAAGACCTAATATAAGACATTAAGGAAAAATGTGTTGGAAAGTGTCAGGGAGGTAGTTAATGTTGCAATTTGTGCTGAAACTACAAAGGAGAATAGATGAGCTGTAGTTAAAAAAAAATGCAAATGTAATTAAAAAAGAAACTTTAAAATGAAAGACAATCTTCTGTTGCCCTTGGGTAAAAAGAGAGGTGTTATGCTGGTGGTGGAGCAGTGGTCTGCAGGGTTGTAGGCCACATGCAAGTGCTGGCAAGCACTGTACAGTAAATCATATATTATATTTAGATTTGATTAACCTTATTTATGAAGGTTTCATTAGTGTTTGGCCAATAACAATACATGGTGGGAGAAAGGGGCTATACAGTATTTGACATCTAGTTATTGTGTCATCCGCATGAGAGGAATTTAGTGTGTGGGGGGTAGATTTTAGGGTATATGTCTCTGCTCAAAAAACTACTGCCGGATTATGGTACAGGATGTAATGGCATGGATAGATGCATATTTGTATGTCTTGAAACAATAAGCGGTCTAGTTTAAACTAGATGTAGGCAAGCCAGTTAATATTTAAAAAAAAGATAAAACAAGATAATATCGAACACAATATATTAGGAGGGGGAAGTTTACTACTGAACCTAAGCTTTACGATGGGGGCATGGGGAGGTTGTGGTCTTAGTCATAAAAGTGGGCTCATAGTCAGTAATGAGACACTAACTGTTTTCTCTTTTGATTTCATGTTGGATGTGGCATTACTGAAACAGAGATGGCAGGAAACAATGGCCCAGGTAGAAGAGTTATTTCATCTTGCTCAAACACCATCACAGTCAGAAAGGAGCCTTGCAGAAGGAGCGAAAAAGTTGTAAGTGGAAGAGGAAGTTTGAGAAGATTGGTACAACTACAGATGCCCTAGGAAGAAGAAGAAAGCACAGTCAAGCAAAGCAATCCAGACCCAAAACTGTACTTGTGAAGAAATGCCAGGGAGCAGAAGGCAACAATTATTTCTTTACAGAAAGGAGGTAGGAGTACAGAATCAGTTGTCTGATGAGCTCTTGTTAGGACTGGCACATGAACTCAGTGAGCAGGATATAGCAAGGTTGTATGAGCTGAGAGTTCCAATGTGTTAAGGCATGCTGGCTGTTACAACTTGAGTAAGTTGCAGTAGAGGAAATAGAAGACAACCCACTAAGATTCTAGCCTCAGTCTGTTCAGGAGTTTCTATGCTTCCTGGGGCTACATTCTGATCCATTGAGATTGGGGATCACAGCTCAATTACCCCGAGCGTGGGGGAGAGAGGTCTACATGGCTTTCTGGATAAGGCGATGAGGATTTTTAATTATATGTCATATCCCATTGTCAGTGAATGAAAAAAATGGTTAAATGTGTTTGCAGAGGTCTTAGACCTGATTGATGGAGGGTCTGGGGATTAGGGACCTAAAAGTAGTCCTTGTGGCTTTGGGTAAAACAACTATAATCAAGTTTCATGTGAGGACCTGAGATGACTGAGTTCTGTTTGTTTACCTTGAGACAGTGATCTTAGATAAGGAGCTGCAGCCAGGTTTGCAATTCCTGGCATATTTTTTTTTAACTATCAGGGAGGCTCAGCACTTGACAGGAGGGAATGTTTGTTTTTAGTATGATCAACTTTTCTGGAAGCTCATAGCGATGTATAATTATTTGCTGTGGGAGTGCAGGCATGTGGACTGTTAGGGTCATTGCTGAACAGAGTCAGGAGACCAGCTGGGGTGTTAACAGAAAGCAGGTAGGAGTGTAAGAGCTTGTTGTGCATTAAATGCAGGAAAATTAATTTAGCCTGTGTGTAAAGTAAATGCATGTACTCCATTTGTGTGGCTCCCACTGGGCTGTGAGGTGCTTCTGCAAGGAATATGGCATCCCAGGCAAGCTGGGTTGCTTTTTGAGTTATCAGAGAGGGCGGAAAATGGAATAGGTCAGGGAGGAAAAGATAACATGTTCTTTCTCTGGAGGGTGGGGAGACTGGCCATGTCCTCCATCCAATAGAACTGAGGTTTTTATACAGCTAATGGAAGAATACACAAACAGGCAGTCAGGGATCTCTTGAGGAACTTTGGGATTATTTTTTTTTTAATTGAAAGAAAAGCAAGGGGTTGTGAAAAGGTTTGAAGAAACTTGAATTTGGTCAGGGGTAGGCAGGATGTATCTCAGGCTTTGTTGAATATGGTAGTGCAAGCAGGCTGGGTCTTGGGACCCATTCAGGGATCTTTCAGGGTCTTAAAATTTTCTCTACAAATTTCATGCTGAAAAAGAGACACAGTGAATTTTGCTGATAGGAAGCTTGTTGAATGATGGGATAGATAACTTAGAGGTCAAAGTGTAGTATGCAGCTTTGGTTCAAGGTGCAGTAATTCAGAACTTCACTGAACCTTGGATGGTGAAGCCTGACACTGAAAGGAAATGTCTTTTACTGCCTATTAGAGAGAAAAATTGGACATCTTCAGGCATGTGCTTAAAGGGGACTTGATGCTGATTAAGGAGAAGGGGACAAGGGTAGGATTAATATGGCACATCATCATTCTGAGGCTGATTTGGTGATCTGCTGTCAATTGTAGAGTGGTGGGGACTGCCAGAAGATGTATTAATCGCAGTGTGGTGCATGTTAAGTCAGCATTAGATTTTTCAGTGCTGTACCAGTCTGATTTCATTGACAGGGTCCCTTCTGGTTCAAAGCTGATAGTGTCTACATTAATGACATAGGTTTTGACCTATTTACTGCATATCTTTCATTGTTTATTTAAAGAACATGCTGACATAGGTTTATATCTGTTTGTTATTTGGTGGGGAAAGGAAGGAAGGGGGGGTGAAAAAGCTGCTTCAAAAGCCAGGCAGACTAAAGAATGGCCATTACATAAATGATAGATGTCCTTTTACCATCCTTCCTTCCATCCTGGTGATCACGGCAGGGTGAAGGGTGAGCTATGCTGCTCTCTACTGTGGTTTGTTCTGGTATGTGAGTGCAGTGATGCTGTTAATTGGAAATAAAATGTAAGTAAGCATGGTTTCCATGCTACCTTATTGTTGATGATTTTATATGCTAGTTTTAATAAATGGTTATGATGAGACTTCTTTCACACCGCCTATGAACTGTAGTTCTTATTTTTTCAAATAAATATTTACCTGGATTTTCTATGAACAATAAAGTCTAGTTGCATCACCCAGTGATTTTATCGCTTGATGCATGGGGTTCAGGAACAAACTGAGTCTGCATGCAGACTCTTTTGCTTATGACCGCATGCCAAATGAGTAATGGGAGACCATTAAGGTCAGTGTGTTTGCTTGCTGTTTGGCAGTATATGGGATGGTATAATGGAAGTTATTTCATTGGTGGACAGTCAGATGAAGAAAGGGAGGAGGCATGAGTGTGTGTGTTTGTGTTTTCCCTGTTTGCATATTTTTGAGACAAGTAATGGAAGAAGATAACACCCTTAAAGAAGAGAGGTCCTTCTTTTCCAACCCTTCCGGAGTTCAGGCAGAGTGAGCACTGAGCTATGCTGTTCTCTGCTGTTTTTTTTTTTTTTTTTTTATATGTAGTGAGCAGTGGAGTGATGCTTCCAGTGGTAAATAAAGGTTAGGTCAGCATTCTTCTACCCTGCATTATTTGATGATGGCTCATGTTTTTATGTGCTGTTTTTGATAAATACTTGTCGTGAGTATTCTTTCATTTTGACAGTGATTTATGGTTGAATTAAGGTTATTATTATTTTGTGAATAAATATTTATCAGCATTATCTGTGAACACTAAGTCTGGTTACATTTTCTACTGGTGTAGTCATTGTCTCATGCATGGGGTTCAGGGACAAAAAATTCACTTGCATTGCAGAATTTTCAATGCAACAAGATAAATGTAGATGAATCTCACGCACACACCACTCACTTATGCATTCACTCTCGGACACACTCACTCGCACAGTCATATAGTGGAGAGGCACAAGAAAAAGTTAAAAGTAAATGGATAGTGTTTCAAGAAACTCTACAATGAATGTAGCTACACAAAAACTCAAGAAACTCTACAATGAATGTAGCTACACAAAAACATTCTATAGAATAGATAATAAAAAGGAAGATTACATGTTAAAGGTCAAAATCAAATCAACTCTGAGAAAGCTACATATTAGATATCAGCTATGTGAATGGTCTTAATTAGTGTACAACAGTAACTCTCAGATTTACATTAAATGCTGCAGGTGGTTAAGAAAGAACTCTCTCACAAGAATGTTTGTGGGGGTTATAATAGAATGAATGCTACAATAACTGTAGAACTGCATTAAAGAATGCTGGGTCGCTGTAAGGGCTAGTTATTTTGTCTTCTTCCAAAGGTCAACACCATTATTTGTAGGCCTTTATACTGGCCATCATTTTAAATATTAGATATCTTTAATTCTGAGAATGCTGCACATTAAATACCAGATACATAGTTGGTTCATCTTGTGCTTGGTGCCTGCCGCTGATCTGGTGCACCAGAGATAAAAAAAATGAGGGTCCGCTTCTTTAAAAAAATAAAAAAGAGGGAGATAGACTACTTTTATCTTGAACTGTAACAAGCAAATTGCTATGGCATGTGAAGTACTTTTTTGTATAGGCATTCGCAAATGCCAGTATAAAAAAGAATACAGCGACTGTGCTTGCTAATTGCGCCCCTATATCTTGCACCTAGGGTGGCAGTCCCCTTCTTCCAACCCACGCCCATACTTCTGTTGAATATCAAGTATATGAATGTCTTAACTAGTGTACAGCAGTGTCTCAAACTTAGATTATATGCTCCATATGATGAAGTAACAGCCATCTTACATGAGACATTGTAAGAACTGTAGTAGTGCCATTGCCATAACTGTACAACTACAGTGATGAATGCTGGTTAGTTGCAATGTTTTCTTACAAAAACATCACTATCATTTGAATTTCATCATACCTAACATCCACCCATCCAGCCATAACAACTTCTTCATGCCTAACATTATGAACAAATTAAAATATCAGTACATGTAAGTAAAAGAACATAAAATGCTAAGGGTGCATTCATGATTGCAGATTGTTAAAGGAAATGAATGCTGAAAGAAAATATAAAATATAATGGGAACATTGCTTTAGAAATGACAGACTTTTGTCACTTGTGGACCTCAGTAGTTACTTTGCAGTTACTACAGATGACTTATATTCCAACTACACATCAGTACTTTTGCACCCTCATTTATGAGGCAACAGGATCACTGGGGTGTTTGTATCTTCTGCTGACTAGACTGGTTCCCTTGCAACATGCCAGTAAATATCTTCTATGTGATTAGAAGTTTTTAGTATTGCAAGACACCCAACGAATTGTGGATATCAATATTTTGCAGTCCCTCATAGTGTATCATCTAAAATTTCAACTGTTTAGTTTTAGTACTGAACATCAACAGATAGCATTTCTTTAACTCAGTTAAAAATACACATTAGCACAAGTGGTTCAGATGCAGTGTTATACTTCTCCTGCTGCATTTAGGGATCCTTACACATATGTTTTGCACACAGAAAACAGTCACAGTTAAGAAAAAAAATCCTCTTTTGTCTGTTTGTTTTTGGTTTAACTTCCCTCATGGTTTATTTTTATGTTGCACCTAAACAATTTCACATTGCATTTGTGGTAGCATAAAAAGGCATATCTACTAGTCTGTGTCAAAAATATTATTTTGGTGGCTGCTTTGAGCATCTATATCTGTATATGGGTCTACTTGAAAACACTGACATGCCAAAACACCAATGACGAGAACACCGAGACCAGAAGATCGACAACTGTGATGACCGACAGTTTAAAATCCCGACACTGAGAACACCGTCATGTTAAGGTAAGTGTGCAATAGTGACAGGCTTTAGGGTTAGGGGTGGGTTAAATGAGTTAGGGTTAGGGTGCGGGTAAGGTAAGTGTGCAATAGTGACAGACATTTGGGTTAGGGGCGGGTTAAGTGAGTTAGGGTTAAGGCGTGGGTCAGGTGAGTCTGTGATAGTGACGGACCTTAGAGTTAAGGGTTGGGTTAAGATTAGTGCATAGATAGTTGTGTATGTAAGGTTTAGTGTAGATTTGTAAGGTTTTTGGTGTGCTTGTGTTGTGTGTGTGTTTTTCAGAAAAGATATTTGTTTTGTTTTGTTGATTGTGGGGATTGTGGTTTGTTGGGCATGTGAAGTTTCATGCTTTTAAACTGTCGGTCATCTCAGTTGTCGATCTTCCGGTCTCGGTGTTCTCGTCGTCGGTGTTTTGGCATGTCGGTGTTTTCAAGTAGACCCCTGTATATGCATATGTGTTTGTACATTTATACATACACACACACACACACATGCGCGGGTGGGTCTACTTCAGTAAACCGACGTTTCACTTACCCGACTCCCACTTGGCCGAGATGAATGGACCGACAACTTCAGAAGAGTGACATACAAAACACTGACCTTTCACGCGAGGTAGGTAACTGTTTGGCCATCCCAAATAAAAGAATTAAACTAAACTAAACTAAACCCACCAATGTGGGGGGCTTTGCCCCCACACCTCCCTAACTAAATATACCAACTCCGAGATCACACTACCATGATGGGTAAGGGGCAAAGTTCAACAGGATGGCCAATCAGTTACTTACCTCGCATGAAAAGTCGGTGTTCCTGATGTTGGTCTTCTGAAGTTGTTGATTGTTTCGTCTCGGCCACATGGGAGTCGGATAAGTGAGAGGTCAGTGTACTGAAGTAGACTCACACACACATACACACACACACACACACACATAAATATGTTTGTGTGTGTGTGTGTGTGTGTGTGTGTGTGTGTGTATGTGTGTGTGTGTGTGTCTATGAGTGTGAGAGAGAGAGAGAAGCAGCAAATACGCTATCCTCCCTGTAAAGGAGAAAACTCACAGAATATTTTACATTTTACACTACATGCAGATATATATATATATATATATATATATATATATATATATATATATATTGGGTAGCCACCTCTAGTATTGTTAATGGTGCACAGTTTGGTGAATTGTGTCTTCACTGAGCTGGGACTTTAGGAGATGTTGGTGAATCACTGAAACCACATACTGATATCTGGTATAGGATACTGATTTAAAAGCCCATCCATCACCTCCTGACTCAGATCTTTTGCCATATCTTACTACCTGGATGTTTAATTTAGTTAGCTGCAAATTACATTAGATTATTGCATGTCATGCTACAGTTTACATGACACTACTCTAGAGCTGGTTGAGGTAAAATTTCTTTTAGCATCTGTTATACAAATCAAAAAACACCCAAGGATCATAATGTCATTCTCTGTTTTCTGGAGTAAATCATTGACTGTGAAATTTCTAAATGTGCATTTGTAGTGATTCATTTGTTTCGGGAGATTTCTATCCTGGAGGTTGTGCAACTGTCAAGCTGGTGCATACAAGTTTGGAGAGTTCAAGGAGACATGCCCCCCCTTACAAAAATATTTGATGCCAGATTTTTTACCCTTATGTGTTTTGGGCGTTATTTTTCAGTGTCCATAATACTCATAATTTGGCAGTTTGATGATCAGTTGTACAACCTTTAAATGGTATTTTAGTCCTGTGGTTCACTTTTCATGCCTCACAGCAAAAATGTTTAAGGTTATGCTGTGACATCTGATTACTTTTTAATAGGGTTTGTATGTTCTTCCTGCATATCTATAGGTTTTCTCTGTAATTGTTATTTTCTTCCAACCTTTAAAAACAATGTTCTTGTTTGGCTACTGCTAAACTGCCAGCAAACAGTATATTTACCCTTACAGATGTGACCTGAATTGTGGCTGGAAAGTGTTCAGAAACATCACATCTCTTACACTGTTAGCAAGTAAGCGCACATAATAAATGGATGTGTGAAGAAAGGAAAGAAGGAAGATTGTGGGGGCGGGGGGGGGGGCTGGTGTTTAAAAACTTATGTTGTGATCAGTCCAAGGCCAGTTAAGACAAAAGCTCATCTGCCCGATCTCTACAATAGATACAGAGAGGTACCCCAGTAGTCCACATGGCCTTTGTAATTTCAGTTGTTGAATGGTCAAATGGTGAGAGGAACCCATTTTTAATTCATGATAAGTGGGAGGATGAATCGGTTTCTCACAAGGAGTTTATTGCAGAGTATGTCCTAAATGTTGGAATTAGAGTGACAGAACTCATGGAGCTGTTTTACACATATATATATATATATATATATATATATATATATATATATATATACACACATATACATATATATACATATACATATATATACATATACATATATATATATATATATATATATATATATATATATATATATATATATATATATATATATATATATATATATATATATATATATATATATATATATATATATATATACATACATACATACACACACACACACACACACACACACACACACACACACACACACACACACACACATACATACATGCAGCCAAGTACTTGGAACATACTGTTCAACAAAAGGTGATGGTATTTAATCCTATTGGATACAATAAGCTGTAGGCAGCTTGTAAAGCTCATTTCACAGAACAGGAGGGTGAAACACAGACTCCAAAACACTATGAAGTCTTACCAAGATTGTCACTGACTGTAGGAGGAATCAAAGCGGGAATCCTGTTGCAGATCTTTGTAATGAAGCTCAGGATGTGAAACGTCATTAAATGAGCAAGTATATTCACAGCAACTATGCCCTACATAGGTTCAGGAATTCTGAGCAGCATCACATGACTTTTGGTGCATATTAACTCCTGATCCAATTTGTACTTAACTGTCGGAGCATCATATAGTCAGGAGATAAAGCACTCACTCACTCTCAAAGGCAAAATTAGCTTTCATAGGTAAATAATGTTGAGGTGAAATGGCACAAAGGTCATAATCTGTCACCAAAAATACAGATCTTTTTTTTTTTTTATAAGGAATTGGGTTGTTAACTTGAGATGCACTGATTATAAAGGTTACTCAAGAAAACTATCTCAAGGTCTAGTTGTGAGGAGAGATGTTGTTACAATGTGTATAAAAAACTGCAATGTTTTTGTTACTAAAATACAATAAAGTATTACTAAATGTGAAATTTTATAAAAATATCAATTCTTCCATTTTAGTAGATGTAGCTATAGGAAGAATAATATGTGAAAACAGTGTACAAGACATTTATTTGTTCTTCTGCTGAGTTGCAGTCAGCTATGTAGTATGAAATGTAAAGCATTCTGAGAGTTTTTTTTTCTCTATGGGGGAAGTAGCCATTAACGCATAAAAGTGAACCTGCATTTAATAAAGATAAAGAAAGCATTCCCACTTACTTAATGCATTACATCATTCAGCTGTAGTGCATTGTTTTGTTTCAAATTTTGTTTGAGTGAAAAAGTAGAATTGTATTCTTGAATGGACGTGCCTCCTAGCAGAGAATTATCCTATGCCATTCCTCCAGGAATAAGAAGGAACAACCATCTCCTTGAAATTTTGTGGGCATTCTTTCTTCACTTATGTTTAGATGTTGCTGACTCCAACTCTCTAAATTAGAAAGGCCATGCTTGTTCCAATTTGCTTATTGTCTTCTATGGACATTGGAAGGATAAATACATGAGGGAATTTTGGATACTGTCCCTATTCAGTTATGTTTAGATGCTGCTGACCTCAGACTATGAATGTATGTTCTACTTTGCCCATTGTCTTCTACAAATTTTGGTAAGGTAGACATATCATAGTACCCCTTTAACCGGAGGTTACTTAGAAGAAGCTAGATGGATAATCAAAATTGTACTATATGCCATCTTTCTGGTGAAGCAATACCTTAGAAATGTACAAGGCTAGTGTTTGTTTACTTCATAACTCAAATTGTATCACTTAATTTCTTTTTATCAAAGAATTGTATTTACAATGTCAAATGCTTGTTGTTGCTTTTTTTATTACTTGATAAGGATATTGCTCTGTAACTGCTGGTATCCATGTCGAGTTGAACAGACCACCCAGCTACATACTATCATAATACTGGCTTTTAGCTCTGCCATATTTTCTAGGTGATTTCCCCCATTATGCTTGCTGATTATCAAGTCTCTCCCAATTGTACTTGAGCCCGGTTGTCTTTCTTACACTGGATATCCCCAGTATGAGGAAAGAGCCATCCAGAAAGGCTGTCATCCAAGCAGTGATAACACTGACTTATGTTTCAGCTCATACCCCTACTTTTGAAAGTTTACTGCAAGGAAGGGTCTTTTGTTGCATCACCAAGGTTAGCCTAAATTATTACTCAGAGCAGGGCACTGTGGTGTGTATGGCATACCTAGTGTCCCAGACAGAACTCCATGTAATCACTTACCCAGTTAGCATCTTGTACCATGCAAAACATGGGTATTAGTGGCATTTCTATGGTCTTTACCTGACTTCAACAACTGTGTCACCACAGGGATCTCTTGCAACTGTAATGTGTGCATGCAGCTAAACATATGCCTTAAAGAGCTACCATCACAGACTTGGAAAGACCAAGTGCATTGCTTCTGGTATCCTTCCATTTCTTTGGTTAGCCCTCCAATTACATATGAGCAGCTGGCTGACTGAAAACTAACACCATCCTACTTCTTAGGGGCTGATTGAGCTGGCATAAGATGTCTTCCCTCACTGTCCCCAAACAGCACTCAGTCAACTACTTAAGTTCAGCTCATCTACATCTTGGTATTTGTTTCATCCCCCTTCTCTACAAAGGCTGGCTCAGCCTCAGTTTTAGGTGTGGAACAGCAAATGTCAGGTTTAGACTTACAAGCTGGTGACAGTGGGACTATATCACTTAATCAAAACCACTAACGATCAAATCCCTATTCACCAAACCCTTTTTGTTGACACCACAAACCATTGACTGGACTTTTAAATTAAATTTTTCCTGCAGTAAAACAATGGCAGGTCAATCTAGTGATCGTCAAAAAAAAAATCACAAAATTTAAAACTTACCCAGGTGGGGGGGCTACACCCCCGTACTAAATATATAAACTCTGACATTGCACTACAGTGGGGAAAAGGGCAAACTCCAGATAGTGGCCAACAGTTGCTTTGCCCTAGGAAAATCTTTATTTAAAAGTTCATTTGATGGTTTGTGGTTTCAACAAAAAGGGTTCGATAAATAGGGATGTGATCATTATTGGTTTAAATTAAGTGATATAGACCCAGTGACAGTAACTACTGCAGAACAATGTAAGGTTTGCAATACATAAAGGTATTCTTATCCCTCTCCTGGAAATTATTGTGTGTGTTAATGCAGTAATTTATTCAATTACAATAATGTGAATAAGCTAATAATGGAAGGCACTGAAGATGAAGTGGGATAAGGCAAGGGCCTTGGAAGACAGAGTTAGTAACCCTGCTGTGCATTTGTTAATTCAAACCTCATCTGGGTGTTGCTAGACTGAGATATTTCACAAGGCAACAGTACTTATTCTGCTTAATGCCAAACTTCACTTACTCATCTTTATTTATTGCTTTACTTATTTTTATTTTATTTTGCATGTTTATTGTTAGTCTGCATGTTATTGGATGGCACTAGTGCAGATCCAAGAACTACATGCTCTAGTATTGCTAAACAAACTCAAACTAAAGATGGAAATGTAAAAAAAAAAATTCAAAAACATATACAAAAAATGGTGTTAATAAAGCCAATACAGTTATTGTGGAATTTGATACAATATAGAGTATATGCAAAATCCTTTTTTGTGTAGTATACAGAGTGCACTTGTACAAGTTATCAATTCATAATCTCCTACTGCACTTCAATGTAATGAGTCCATAAGCACAACAGAGGATCTATGCATAAGGAACACATAATTATGTGCAAAGGAAGAGGAGGAGGAGTTGGAGGAATACAATGAAGTCCTAATGGTAGTGAAATGTATGCAAGGTGAATGTATGACTTGCAGTTATCTACATTAGAAGTTGTGCAACTGGGTGCATCTGATTATAAAAAGGCATCCAGAAATGTTAACAACGTAATTGGCAAGAATTCACTGAATCATAGCAGTTGTGGCATAGCAGCATTCTGTTCCCCTTAGGACCACTGGTCCCACCTGCATGGGAGTGATGCTGACCAGCAACGATTGGAACCATACCAGCAGTGGCTGATTCATTCATTTCACTGATCAATAAGTAACATAACTTTTGAGTGGGTTGAGAAATTACAAAGTTTGGCAATCAGGCATCTTCCCACATGCACATAATCAGTAGGTTTGCATTTCCTTCCATACTTGTGGAGATCATGGTATGTGCAGCTCTTTCCACACTGGGTACATAGACCTTTCAAAGTCAAACTGGAGAACATGCTGGGGATTCACTGGCCTCCACCAGTGGAATACTCAATGAGCTTCTTGATTTAAACCTTCTGTATGTACAGGATCACGTGTTTTCCAAGTATATCACAAAAAAAATTCTAACACCACACATGCTGTCTGGGAGGATATTAGATATTGTTATCTATTCTAGCATGACTGGCTGAAGTTTGGTAAATATTTGTAAATAATTGTAAGTTACCCTGTGTTTCATATGCCACCACAACCATCTATACTTTTGTAAATAGGTTCGAGTCTTCAAAGTTTTTTTTTTTTATTGTTACTTTGATTTATATAAGATGCTTGAATCAGTGTTCTTCTGGCTGACCAAATGTACATGTTTTTTAAAAAAAATAGAATTCTGAATGTAGACTATGTTAGTCAGCTGACCTAGATATGATGTCATTGTGTGTCAGAGCTGAAAGGAATAGAATCTCCACAGCAGCTGTTTTTTTTACTTTTTAAAGTCTGATATGAGAGTAGAATTTTCATAACAGCTTTCTGTGACTTTAAAAAAATCTACTATACAAGCAGGTTCAGTTAAAGTTCAGTAGTTGTTATAGTTGCTCAGTTGTTGTTCAGTTGTTTTTCACATCAGTAGTTATCACTCAGAGTTTTCCAAAGCTGTTCAGCAGTTATAGTAGGATTTGTTATTCTAGTCACTGAGGACCAGTCAGCAGCCTGAAGAGTGGGCATACATTCTTATCTTGCCTGGCAGAAGTAAGAGTATCATCTTGCCGTGCTGAGTAATTAGATAAGACAGGGACAGCAAATTTTTAGATAGGCAACTATAATTGGTTATTTAGAAAGTACTTTTAGTTACCCAAGAGTGTTTATGCTTATTGTGATAATGTCAGAGCCACTCTGAAAAGCCTTACTGTTTGGATTACATGCTATCATTTATATCAATATTTATTTTACCCAATATAATTGAACACCCCTTTTGAAGGATATTGTGGTATTTGACTGGTGGCAGCTGTTACCTTTAATTTGGAAAAGAGGACATAGCAGGTAAATCTGTGCCAGTCTTTCCTAAGAAGGTGTGTATGTCTAAATATCAAATATTTAAGAATGATTGTGTCAAATACCTAGAACTGGGACACAGTGTTTTACAGTGGTCAGTGTGAAGACTCATGTAGGGACCTGGAGTGAAGCATATAGTCCAGTCCCAGGTTTGGAGCTTGTTCCCAGTGTACTCTTAGGGGAAATTGTGTATTTCTATCCCTGTTTTCAGTGACTCTCTCTTATTGGAGATAGTGGTAAGGACCAAGCACCTTAGTTTCTGCCCTGGGATAAAGTGGGGTTGTCACATTATTTGGTGTCAGCGATGGGATTTTAATTGGGCTTTATTAGCTTGTGGGTAGTTGTCACTGAGGTGTGCACTCTCAACAGCCACACAAGGTAAATATACAGAGTTTTACTTCACAACAGTTTTAATTATTTTTAGTCAGTTTAGTCAGGGAAAGCAGGCAAAGATGTCAGTAGAGGATTATAGCAAGCTGACAAGGAACTCACACTCACCCTTAAATACTTGATATTCACATATACAAACACTCTTGTGAAAGACTGGCACAGATTTACTGCTATGGTCTCTTTCCCAAATTACAAGGCAATGGTTGCCACCAGTCAAATACCACAATACCTTTCAAAAGGGGTGTTCAATTATATTGGGTAAAATAAATATTGATATAAATGAAAACATGTAATCCAAGCAGTAAAGCTTACCAGAGTGACCTTAATGTTATCACACTGTCTATGATGTTCTTTTACTTCATGAATATCAGGTACCATATAGTGAAAACCTACCAATCAAGGTCCACCAACCTGCAGACATAAAGATTTGTGAACAAGATGGACTACCACAGTTTGAACTACCCTATAGTATGTGATGCATGTGGGATAATAACCAATGTGCCCACATAGCACCCAGGAAGCTCACATGATTCACATATACAGCACACCTCTCACTTATATTCACTGTTTCCTGAATACTGAAATTCAACATAATTTAGTAGGTGTAGTCATTATGATGCATGTCCACTGTGTCCATATGTAATAACCGTGCCACATGTGTTGTCTTTTGCAGGTGACATTGTTTACCCACTGCTAGTCTGGCTTATGACAGCCATATAAAATCCACAGGCTGTGGCGAAACACAAATAATATTACAGCTGCAAAAGCATGCAGTGTCATACAGCATGTGACCATCATTTTCAACATCTGCTTTCCGTGCTTTGACATGCAAGGGGGGCACTCAAATAAGATTCAGACACAGCTTGCAAAATACGTCTAGCGTCTTCCATTAAAAATGTGCTGGGCAGACATACTGGGCAAGACCAGCACCAAGATGCTGGTATAATCATATTATGTGCATAAACATTACCCGCATGAAAGGCACATCATAACCATCTTTTGATGATGACTCTGTTTTGAAATTCTGTTACTTAAATGTATAAGCCACAGAATTAAAAAATCCAAATAAAAGGAGAAAAATGAAGGCTGATTTGTGCAGGGAGCAGGTGGTCCTGCACCACCCGATGTGGAGCCAGACCCTCCACACTCACCAAACTTGTATAAAAGGTAATATTCAAATAATTAACAATTTCAGACTCATAAGTCTGCATTTGCCATAATTTTGTCTTGCTATTCCAGAACTAGAACTAACAAGTCATGGAATATCAAATGGTTACCTTTGTTGATAGTGTGTTAAGACAGCAACAAAAGGCTGCCACCCAACTACCCATCAGACTATAACAGAGATAGTAAATAGCAGTAGCAGAGGAGAAATGGCAACACCTACTGCAAATGTTTGGGCTCTAATCAATGTATAGTAACACTGCAATATCATACATCAGCCATGATATATGCAGTGCAAATATCTGGTTATGCAGGCCCTTGCAAGGTCAAGCCACACTGTGCATCAGCCCTGCCCATATTTACGATGCAGGAGAAGTGTGTACAGGAACACAGTCATAATGATGTGAACAAGTAGCGAAGGACACAATGACACCTTTGTCAAGATACACTGGATATGGGATATATCACAGGAGGATGAGATGGAGATCTTTAGCTGAAGGGTATTCCGTGCTAGTGACAATACTGTTATTTGATGCAATGATGTTTCCACAGTATGACTATGGAATGGTGAGTCTTAAAGTGATAAGCATACTGTGTCACAGACAATTCCCTACAGTGAAGTGTTTAGGATATCAATACAGGAATGACATATATAATTACAATGCTGGTTTATTGCACTAGGACTTGCAGATGGTGGCAACCGCAGCAGTCCTCTGCATGGATGTGGACATGGGAGAGGTGGCTGTAAAAACAGGCAACAGCAGACAAATTATTTTTGTGTTCATGATTTCCATATCATCACGGATGATGCAACACAGAAATAACTTCTATGAGGGACTAGGTGACAATGGTTTGTATTTGGATTGCTCATAATATACATCTTTATGCCATTGCACAAACCGGCC
Source organism: Protopterus annectens (assembly GCF_019279795.1). NCBI lineage: Eukaryota > Metazoa > Chordata > Ceratodontiformes > Protopteridae > Protopterus > Protopterus annectens. The sequence continues at coordinate 457,354,788 of NC_056751.1, forward strand.
TTTATTAAAGGCAGACCAAAACTCATGAATGATGGAAACAGTGCCACTGTGTCATCAAACTGTGATTCATGTATAAATGTCTCATTATCAGCATCAGTAGCCCTAGCACAGATGTCAACATAAAATCCCCCTATTGTACTCCAGAGTCTACAGATGTCATTGTAGCAAATATTTACCCTGTAAATAAACAACAAAATGCACACTAGAGCAAGCATGGGAACCTGTACCATGACTGTGCCCCTCTGAGATACATGCATAAGGGTGCCCGTGCATGATGTACAATACATTTCCAAGCTACACCTGCTGCTATTCTGTCATCTCTGGTTAGGTGATGTACCTAAGAAAGTACATGGGCTGCAGCTGTTGTGGTCAGCTTGCTGTATATATGCAGTGCAACTGTGCAGAGCTCTAGTGTAATAGGCATTACTCTACTAAATCACCCACTGAGTAAAAGGGGTGGGTTCATACTGATGCCAGCATTTACTCCTTCAATATCTGCAATAATTCTGGAATCAGTGTCCCCTTGTAAAAACATTAAAACATGTTTTGGATATTTCAAGTAGTTTTTTTTTTCCCAGGTGCACCCCTTTTCTATGTCCAGCCTCTGCTGATAAGGAAAATGCCTTTGCCTTGGCATGGAACAGAATGTTGGCAAAATATTTGAAACATGGCTGTAATGTGGCACTGTGTCTCCTCTTGGCATTTATATCATTGGCTACTGCCTGCCATGCCTGGTCATGTAAAGGATGATAAATACCCCCTCTTATCAGTAGATCCCATTTATGTGTCCTAAGCATAAAATGTCAGATTAGTGTAGACAAATGAGTGATGTAGTCCACCACAAAACAAGACATTCACTGTAAAGGCTGTATGAGCAATGCATAAGTGAAAAGCTTCCAGATGGAGATGTTGTCCTGATACTGTCACCTGTCTTGTTGCCATACCTGCTACAATCATGAGATGTACACCAGCACACACATTTCTTTGACTAACCTTTTATAACACGAATTGTAATGGAAGGGTTCACATCTTTTGTAAGGTGGAAAAAACATAGCTTTATTTTATTTTGTTTAAATTTGTTTATGGCACAGTGCAAATAATGTCTGTGGAGCAGTTACAGGCATACCCCTATGAAAAATTAGTGTTCCAATAAAGGTAGATATACAAGGTGGCTTAGGAAGCATGTGCAACATAAACTATCAGAGGACAAACATGCAGATGGTTTGCATTTATTTATATGCGTATGTTTACCAGGGTAGAGCACTGAACTCCATGGAGTGACTTGCGCAGTGTCACACAGTTAGGTAATGGAGGCTGAAGGCATCAAACCTTGTACCACTGGACCACAGGAAATAGCTCATTTACAACTCCTAAATCCTCTAAACTAACCGTATCTCTAAAGTTATATACAAAAAAGAAAATGAAACGTCTTAATTCCACTGCTGAGTACCAGATAGCACAGATAAGTGTCATAGTTTGTGTACACACTAGTAGGATGCATGAAAAGGGGACAGAGAGATAGAAGAGAAATAAGAGGAGGAATGAAAAGACAACTGTAGAAGTGGCAAGGAAGCTTATATGACTGAGAATCGATTGATGGAGCAGTGGAGGGAGCAAAAGGAGTGCAAGCTGTTAGGAGGCAGGAACATCAGGTTCCTCTGGGGAACAGGTGCAGCACCATTATTCATTAAAGAATCTGTGTCTTCTTAACAAATGCCAATACTGCATTCTCACTTGTAGTTAGGAGATTAGTGTGTTACTAACTGTAGTAAGGAGGTTCTAATGTCAAAGTTCATTTTAGCGAACTTTCGGAAGGTCATTTATTTTGGTCTTCAGATTTGGGTTTATAGATGCATCGATGTAGGGAAATCCATATGACAGTTACAGATCTGTAAAGTATGCGGTACAGTTTCTGTAATGCTCTTGACATTGCCTAGAAAGCTACTTGCAAGGCATTTAGCCACATTAGGAGGCATGAATATCTATAAAGTGTTATATTTTTCATAGGTTGCACCTGCGGCATAAGCTGCAATGTATTGCCTATGCTCACCGGTAACAGCTCAAGGCCATGAATTCATGCTGGAAATGCAAATAGAACTTGTCTTGTGTTAACTTGCATATAGCTGCACTGCAGAAATAATGTTTTAGATATGATTCACAGGCTGCAATCTTTCTTGTGAAAGTGAGACCATTTTCAGAAGAACGCTATAAGAATAGCATATTTGCTTGTGCATGCTACAGAGTGCCTGCATAGTGTAGAAGAAGAGAAAAATAATTCATTATCTCCTTCACGGGTATTTCAGGGAGTAAGTACTAGACCCTTATCATGGTGCATTTAAAACTGAGATGCCTGGTATGACTTAACTCTGCAGATAACATTTTGATTATCTACAGTACAAGAACTCTACTGCTGGTGGATGACCAAATTAGATTGTTCCAACCCAAATGCGCAATTCCTGTTGCAATTCTAAACTTGGTGGCTTTTTCTGAGTTGCACACCCTTACTGTAAACTTAACTTTGGAAGCTCCTCACATTCTCATCTCATCCCATCCAATCTTCTTATTCTGCTGGGCAATAAAAGAGCTGTGCAGAACCTTTCCTTAGCCTCTTAAAGCTTGAGTAAGCCTTTGTTTCATATCAGCTCACTCACTTAATGCACAATGCAATATCTAGAATATTAATCCCATTTCCCATTTTACTCTTTAACATCTGGAACTAGACTGCCAACCACTGGAGAGCATGGCAGTAGTATATTAAGCATGGGGATAGGGGGTAAACACCCCGGGCACAAAGTGGTAGAGGCACAGTCTGAGAGTTTCTGCATAAAGCATTGCTTTTCTATATACTAAAATGTGGACAGAGAGAGACAGAGAGGCAGCTAAGCATGTTTTTAAACTAAGGAGAGTGTCTGTAATATTATTCCAAACGTGCCAATTACCTTCTACAGCTGATAGAAATTTTTGTTTGTTTGCTGCTGACTCAAAGAGGTAGGGGTGGGGATTCATAGATTAGTACTAAGCTAACTGCCCTTGTGAGCCATTTTAAGCCTAGCCAATTATGCCTTGTGAGACTCAAACCATGTACCTTGTGTTTGTAAGGCAAAAACCTTAACTATTAGGTCACCCTCCCAACCCAACTTGGGAGGGTTGGGTTGGCTCCTAGAGAAACCCAATTTATCTATAGGCTTTTTACAGCATGGCATCTTGCTTTAACGTTTTGCTGCTCACTTGAAGAGCAAGAGGGAAAGGTAGTTTTTGGTTACTGGCACAGGGCATTAGATAAGACAGCTATGGCTATAAGCCTAGGAATTGCTTTGTAGAATTCAGTTTTGGAAATGTGCTTCTATTTTGCTTCTGGCAAGAGAAGGAGCAGATGGACAATTTCCTAGCCTTCTAAGATATTACCAATCACTGGAAAACCTGAAAATTGCTTCGTAGTTGACAGCACAGGATTAGAGCTACTAATTTGCTTCTGGTGAGAGAAGGAGCAGAGGGGCATTCGTTCCTGCTGGTTTCTGATTGAAAAGCATGGATGGGAATTCACTGAGTGGTCTGCCTATAGTTTTAATAAGAACCTCTTCAAGGCATTTGTGTAGCTTGGCTGTCTGTTGAATCAGCTGCTGCTGTAGGTTTGATCCAGGTTATTCACCAAGTCAAAAAACTATAGGAAGAGTACTATACCTAGAAATACCTTGGTTATTGTTACTTCTCAGGAAGCAGCTTGGGATTAGTGCTACTCTATTGCTTTTGGTGAGAGAAAGAGCAAAGGATCACTAGTTCCTTGTTCAATCCAGCTGTAATGAGGCTAGCACTATCTCAGCTAGCAGACAGATAGCACCTCCAGTAATCAACTTTAAACCAAATAGTCATTACTCACTTTTCAGCCCACACTAGTAAGCTCCTAAAAAAATATTTTTGCACTAACAGTCTCTGTGTCTAACTTGTTTGAAATGGGCATTGTGAGTAATGCAGCATTGTCTCATGTATACAGCTAGCCACCTACTACTAAAACAAACTGACAAAGTCTGTGAGGGATGTAGTTATTTAATGCTACTGCAGGCAAAACTCTCAACCAAGACACTTCAGATAACAAGCAGGTTGTTAATACCTCAAAGCACCACACTAAGCCTATTACACACAGATCATACCACACACATAGCCCTACATACACCGAGCGTCTTAAAAGCAATCTACCTAAACAACAGCCTCCTAATTGGAACTTAAATAACACATTCCTTCAGCAATCTCACACACAACACAGGCAGCACCCACCTTGAAATGTACATCGAGGCCATTGTCTCAGTTCAAAAGCCCATAAGGCAAACCATCCATACAATCCAACATCCTAGTCACAGGTGACTCCATTGTGAGACACAGTGATGCACCACTGACCAGGCTCTGAAAGGAAATTGTCATGGTCAGTTGCCTATCAGGTGCTAGGATCTACTACATCATGCAGGTGATCAAGTTCTTGCACCACAAATACACATACCTCTCAAATGTCCCAAATTTGGTGGAAATTACTGAATTTCTAAGTCAAATATGATGCTGCCACAAGATTCCAAGTGGCATTTGTAAATTAAAAATTTTCAATCTGCTTCTATGGAACAGCTGTAGCTTTACAAAAAGTTTTTTTTTTCTTTGATGTGCTGTCAGATGGAGGATTATAACATGATAGCCAATGAATTAACAGTGTAATATCCATGTGAGATGGGAACAGTAGAACAAAAGTGCAAACATATGAATAGTTTACAATTAAACAGTCATTCCACTGATGACTGCAGGTGTTTTAATTTGTATGAGACTTTAAATCCAAGTGCACACTTACTAAACTTAAGTCATGCAGTTTTAGATGGCAATATGCTAACAGGAAGTGGTAGGAATGTTTGAGCAGGCATGGTCAAGATGCCAATCTGATAGCAGCAGAAATCCATAGCTCTGCTTAGATTTTAATATCCAGACAGGAAATATACTTTAATTTTTAGAAAAATCTAACTAAAAGTATACTAAAACTTAGATTAACATAGACTCTTAATTTTTTTCTAAAAATTAATAACATAGTCAAGATACTTTTTTTAATTATTCCTGTCAAGAAGTTTTCTACTGGAGATCTCAAGATGTGCAACTCAAAGAACCCACACCAGGAGGGTGCAGTGAAGAAAGAACTACATGTTATAATAACAAACAAATACAAAAAAAACATCACTAAAACTAAAGAATGAGCATGAGCCACACACCAGGAGAGTGAGAGTGAAGAAAAAGAACATCTTATAATAACAAACATCAGAACTGTGTCACTAAAACATGAGCAACGTGAAGATCTTATAACAAACATCCAAAAACTGTCACTAAAAATGGACAAATTTGAAAACAAAATGGATATTATCAAACAAGAATGCAGTAAACAACTGTAACTTCTAAATGGAATAGTAACAAAACAATCTGAACAAATTCTTGCCTTAGAGGAAACATAACTGATCTAGATACTAGAGTGACAGAAAATGAACATCAGAATGAATTTCTTTTGAAACGAAACACCAGGCTAATTGAGAAACTAGAAGATCTTGAAAGTAGATCAAGGAGGAATAAAATAAGAATATATGGATTTCCTGAGAAAGAAGAGGGTGCTAACATGATTCAATTCCTCAGTAAGTGGTTTTCATCAGCACTAAACATACCTGAATCCCTCTCTTTTGGAATTGAGAGGGCTCATCGGTTCCTGGCAAATACAGCTTCATCTCTGAGTTCATCTAACCCCAGGTCTATAATAGTTAGATTTCTTTCCTTGCAAGACAAGGACTTAGTGTTGAAACCAGCTTGGACTAATCTGCCTATCAAGATGGATGAAAAAGTTATTCGTTTTGACAATGACTACACCTCTACAGTCATATCCAGAAGAAAGTAGTGTGTTCTTCTAATTAAGTCCTTGAAAAAAGCCAATATTAAAGCTCAAATTCTTTTTCCTGCAAGAATAAAAACCACCTTGGCAGAAGGAGTGAAGATCTTTGATTCCCTACAAGAAGCAGTAGAATGTTTCCAAAAGAAGAAAACACTGTCGGACATAGAAGAAATGGAATGGTCATCCCAGAGTTTGAAGAGACAGGCAACAAAAATTGGATGGTATGTGAAGGAAGGAGCAAACAAAACTAAGAAACTAAAGGACAAATGAATAAATTCCTTCTAATTTTAAATGCTTTGTTTTATGAATCATAATATATTTGATTCTGGAAAATGCTGTAAGGTAATATGAATCATTTTTATTATTAACTTTTTCTTTTCCTTTTTATATCTACTTATTCTAATTACATATCGTACTAAGTATTTAAATAACATTCTCTCTCTCTCTCTCTTTCCTTTCTTACTATTCTTTTTTGTTACCAATGTTCCTTTCTCTCTTTTCCGCATTATAAGTGCTTTACATACTTTTCCTTTTTAAACAACTACAAATGGTGTATGCCTTCTAATTCTTCAGTAATAGTATAATTTGTCTGAATACCAAAGTGCATTTTTCTAGTGGGTCAGTGGTGGGGTAGCAATGTATTTCTGATTAGTGTTTCTAACTAGATCTTTTAGACTCCTTGGATACATTTAAACATTAATACAGTACATTAAATGTGTTTTATAGATAGCTAAATATAAGTTATATATCAAAATGGATTCACTTTATAATCTCGAAATAGTGAAGGGTTGCATTTCAGTATCTTGAGACCATAAAGTCAAATCCACAAAACACTGACAGCCCAAAACCGTGAAACTTTAAATTGCGAACACAAACCATACACTACACCATGCATACATCACAATACCCACACTACAAAAAAAAAAAAAAAAAACACACACAAACATTACACCACACATCTACAAACCTAGACTACACTACAAATACCATGTGGGAGAAATTTAGAGATTTTACTTTATGTGCTCAAGATACTGAAATTCGACCTTTCAGTATTTTAGATTATAAAGGGAATCTACAGATATATATATATATATATATATATAGGTTCCTTTTTTGGGGGGGAGTTAGGATTTTTTTGTTTTGTTTTTTTCTCTTCTCTCTCTCTGGCCTGGTTAACTGGTGGGTAAATTATTGAAATGCTATAATATGATTTCTGATTTGAGGCAGCTATTGTTACTTCTAAATAGCTGTTTTTATATGAAAGGGTTAATTTTTTTATGATGTTGATGTTTTGTGAGGAAACTGGTGGTCTGTGTGACTGTTCTCATTGTGGAGATTCATGACATGCACTGACAAGGCAGCTTGAGTGTTTTTTTTTTTTTTTTGCTGTCTGTAAACTCTAAAAGCTTTAAAGATCTGAATTTCCAGCTGAAAATGCTTTTGTCTTCACTAGACACAACTTATGTTGTGCATGAGCCTATTTATATACTTTTTTAACAAGTTTATGAAGCTGCAGCTTGAGGAAACAACAGTAATGACATCATTTGACCTTTTGAACTTGTTAAATGGTTGTACCTAAGAATTATTTTCTCTTGAAATTCTGTTATCTGTCAGTATATACTTTAAATGGTAAATAATTAGTTCTGATAAAAGTGTTTAACTCCTTTGAAAATGCCTACGTTCTCTTATAGATGCATACATTTTGCAGATTCAATGACACTATTAGTAACTAAATGACATCAAGTGGACTAGGAGCTGCATTAGAAAACTCATTATGCATATTAACAACAGCCTTGTGTTATATAACTAAACCTTTAGCAACTAAACAGAGGGTTGTGAGGCTCTTTTCTCTCTCTCTCCCCCCCCCTTCCTGATGAAAGACGTCAACATAGATATTAACACATATGAGTAATATATGTATAATTGCAAAATATAATAGTTATGTTGTAATATGTCTTATATATATACTCAACTGATCCTTACATGAAAAATGTTAGCTAGATGACTGACAAAATGGTTAAATTATCTAATGTTTCTTGAAAAGTCTTGGAAATAATGAAAATAGTCTTAACCTTCAGCTTATAATGTTTATACATACTTTGCGCTAATGTGTATTTCTGGCATATCTATGTATTAGAAGTGCTATTATCATATGTGACATATTCAAATAGCTTCAGATATATTGGACACTCATTCTAATGTATATTTCATGGATTCAGATTTCTTTAGTTGCTTTCATAACGCTTTTCTTTTTTTGTTTTTATACTATATTTTAAGCAGATATGGATAATTTGTGTCATTTGGTATTGGAAAGGTGGTGGACGGATGGTTTAGTTAAGATTTTAACTAAACCAAAAACTTTATGTTTCATGAATTTGTTTGTAAATAGTTTTGTGTTTTTGAAAGTAGTGCTTAATACACATTATACATCCATGATAAGTAAGTTTTCAGTAGATTTCAAGTCAACACCAAAGAAAGGTATTTCAGTTAGTAATAACATACACATTATAGTCAATGCCTTATAAATGTTTATCATTAAATATTAATGGTTTGAACAATAATGTCAAAAGAGCTGGTTTGCTTAAATATATCAAAATGCATAAAGCCCAGATCATCTTTTAACAGGAAACCCATCTATTAAAAAAAGATCAACCAAAAAAACTCATTCAATGGCTCTACCATTCTGGCTGATTCATGTTTTAAGGCTAAGAGAAGGGGCACTCTTAGTCTATGGAAAAACACTTATACTATGCCAAGACTTACAGATACAATTTCAACGAAGGATGGGATGCTAAGCATGGCTATTTTGGAAATCAGTAGGAAGTATTAAACTTTGATTAATACATACTGGATTCCAGGAGTGAGTATTAAATATGTTGACAAATATCTGGACCTGAATACTTTAAATGCAAAAGGGGAAATTATAGCCACAGGTGATTTTAACTGCCTATTAGCAGGCAATGATATTTCTAAAATGGTGAAATAAAACTAACATCTCAAGCCAAGAAGTTAAATGACTTTACAAACCAGATAAACCTTAAAGATATACATGGTCTTAGAAAACATTATTCCTTATTCTATACTGACTATTCATATTGGTTTGGTACACACACACTGATAAGTTCTTTGCATCATATTATATATATATATATATATATATATATATATATATATATATATATATATATATATATACTCTAAAATAAGTGATGCATCTATAATGACTTGTACACTTTCAGACCGTAATACAGATGATTTAAGAATTCCTGCTTACATAACTAAGTTAAATGACTTTAGGGAATGGATAATGAAAGAAATAGACATGTTTATGGAAACAAATAAATGAAGTGACTAATACTATATGTGACACCTTTAAAGTTTATATATATGGTAGATTAAAATCTTGGTACCTTCAAAAAAGGAAAGAGTAGGACAAAGAACATTTAGACTTACAAAAAAAAAATAGACAAGATAAAAACAGATGCAAAACCAAATAACAAAGTAGCAGATAATGAAATTACTAAGTTAAATCAAAAGTACTTAGAAGTTATGAATCATAAGGTAGCCATAAACCTGGAAAATTTGAAATTACAATCTTATGCTGTAAATCCCAAATATCTACATAAAATAGCTGTAAGATCCAAAAAAATAAACCATCAAAATCGTATTAATTAGATTAAATATAAAAGTGATGGTTCAGTTAAGAGTGCATCTAACTTAATGGGCATATTTGAAGTGTTCAAAACTACTATAAAGATATAAATAATAACACACCACTTTTGGAGACAGATAATGTAATAAATACTTTTATTCATGAAAATATAACTACTAAAGTGTCAATGCAACAAAATAACATATTGAACAAACAAATAACACTAACAGAAGTAAAAGAGAAAATAAAAATTAAAAAAAAAATAAAAAAGCTCCAGGACTGGATGGAATAATTCCTGAACTATATAAGATTTTTCCTGAATATATAATAAAGAAAATGACGAGTGCCTTTACTATGGTTAAGCAAAAATGTATAACACCCCCATCATGGAAATACTCAGTTATCTCCCCCATATTAAAACAAGGTAAGGACCCCAAATCTTGGGATTCATATAGGCCAATTTCATTACTAAACACTGATTTTAAAATTTTCATGACAATATTAGCTAATCGGATAAAGAAAATATTACCTAATCTAATACACAGTGATCAGACAGGGTTCGTTCTTCATAGAAAAGTACATGATAACATTGTTAAATTACTATGATTTATAGACATAGCATGCAAATACAAAAAACAGCTAACTATTATCAGCTTAGACATAGAAAAGGCTTTTGATTGTATTAGCTGGTCTTATCTACAAAGAATTCTGATCAGTTTTGAATTCTCCTCAGATTTTGTCAAATTATTAATGAAAATTTATAGTGGGGCACAAGCTTATGTGAAAATCGGATCGTGTCTCTCCTCACCACTAGAAATCCTTAAGGGAACTACAAAAGGTTGTCCTTTGTCACCATCTTTCAATGGAACCTTTTGCTACATATATCAGAAACAAGCAAAATATAAAAGGCTTTCAAATTAATAAGAACTATTATCCTAAGATACAATTATTTGCTGATGATATGTTAACATTGGGTGATATTGATGGTTATTTGCATGATGTTATAAATACAGCAAGTTTGAAAGAATTTCAGGGCTTAAATTTAATCATAATAAATCTAAAATATTACTAATTAACAAAAAGATCAACAAAAACCTAAGAGAGAATCTTCTTTTTCTTCTTTCAGCTTTTCCCGGTTAGGGGTCTCCACAGCAGATCACCTGTCTATTCATGATTGACAGTGGAGTTTTAGAGTGTCGATTTGCCAGCCCAGCGACCAACCTTCCATAGAAGGCACACACATGCACATGCTCACACCTAGGGCCAATTTAGAGTGTCCAATCCACCTACAGCATGTCTTTGGGATGTTGGAGGAAACCGGAGCACCCGGAGGAAATGCACGTGACCACAGGGAGGACATGCAGACTCCGCACAGAAGGTACCCCAGCTGAGGATCGAACTGGAGAACCTCTTGCTGTGAGGTGTCAATACTAACCGCTGCATCACTGCGGCCACCAAAAACCTAAGAGAGAATAGCCTGTTTAATTGAGAGAATGATGTATTAGAATATTTGGTTGTCAGTATAAGGAGTACATGGAAAGAGAGAAAACTAAACTACAATAATTTAATAACCACCATTAGTGAACTAATAAAAAGATGGAATTAAATGTTCTTCACAATGGAGGATAGGTTCTCTTTAATTAAAATGATAATTTTACCTAAAATGTTGTTTTATATACAGTCATTGATACTACCCCCTCCCAAAAACTTATTTAAAAAATTAGATTCCATGCTCCTTAAATTTGTATGGGTCTCCTTAAAACCTAGCATTGTATATAAATGGCACATTACAGCTCTATTGTAGAGAATGACAGAGTGAGACAGAGAGAGATAAAGACAGAGAACAGGAAAAATAAAAATAAATATTACCAAATCATATAAAGGAAAGGTCCCTCTGGGGTGACATCAAGGCAGCGGACAGATGCTGGTCTGATGAAGCCGTTTGGTGAAAGCGCTAACCTGTTTGTGCACTATCATTAAATCTTTATACTGAATTAGTTGCTGCTTCGTTGCTGCTTCGTTTTTTGCTGATTTTGGATAAACTGCAACTATTGAAGTATTGAGGACATTTATATGCTGTTTTGGACTACCTACTGTGTTTTGCTCTTGGCATTTATTTTTGGTTACCTTACCTGGAGTTTAGCATGTTCGGAGAGCATATTTACTTCAAGCAGGTTCTTACTTTATACATTTAAATGTATGACATGTTAATTTTGTATATTTATATTGTCAGTTTTTATTACTTGGAATTTTACAAGTTTTGTATTTAAGTATTGTAAATTTGTTGGCACTTTAAGGGTGTATAATGTATTGAGTAATTAATTAATTGCTCACACCAATTTTTGTGTGTATAAAAATGGCTGCATTCTGTGTGTGTTAAAGCATTCCATTGAAGGCAGTGAGCCGAGGTTCTAAAACAGCATTAAAGTGTTTTGCAGCATTTCAGTGGCTCCAGTTTTATTTCTTTTATGGACTTGTGTTCATGTTGGTACATCTCTGGAATGAGCTGCTGCTTTTCTGAGTACATTGTGGGCTCAGATGTATCAGAATGGTTATATGATGGCTGATTTGGTGAGAGAGGAAAAGCCATGATCCGTGGTCGGCAGTATGCGACATTGCCCAATATAAGAGGTTTGATGAATTAAGAAGGTTAATGGTTAAGGAAGTCACTTCATTTTATGACACAAGACTTTTGAACAAATATATCAGTCTCTGCATCACTGTCAGAAGCCTGAGGGTTGATAAATTGCCTGCATTGGATTTTTCAGATGATGACAGTAATTTATTGGAGGAGTGGAAGCAAATTGCTTTGCAGAGTACATTGGGCTGGTTATAGGTTTTTTTAAAACATAACACCAGGGCACATGCTAAGATTCAATAGCAGATATCCAATTTACAGGATAGTTTGTTAAAGGATTGGTATTTTCTAGTAGAATGAAGCATATCAAAACCGAACTGTTGAAAGTTGAAAATAAGAGGGTCGATCGTAAGAAAAAGAAGTTAAACCAGGATATCTATGATTATAAAAATTATTTTGTTTTTTCCTGGCAGCAGAAGCCTAGAGGAGGGAGATCCCAGACAATACCCAATGAGGTTCATTCACGTAACAAGCCTGATTCCTTGGTATCATCAACAGAAACCACTGCCAGCAGGAAGAGTGTTTCCTTTGAAAATGTTGAGGCAGGCAAAGAAGTAGTGAAGTACGCTGAAGCAGATCAACAAGTAACATTTCAGCCAAATAATAGAAGTAGAGGTGGTAGAAACAATGGTCGCAAAAAACGGAATGTTGTGAAGGTGTATAGCCCTGTGCTGACTGTCTTTCCAATCTGTTGTGGAACTGAACTGGTGACTGATTTAAGTATTATTAATTTACTGGATTTTTTGTGTCTGAAACATTTGAAAACATTTTATTATGAGGAAGTAAATTTGTACCAGTGAAGATACCTTCACTAGCAGATGTAATTTTAGATGTCAAATGTTTTTGTCGTAAATTGCAATTGAGGCTTTGTATTAAAACATTAGCCCACCGCAAATTTTGCGCAGGAATGGGCATGGCCTACATGATTGACAGGGCTGAGTGACAAGCCATGCAGCTTATACAGTGACATGATGAATGTCAATTATGAATATTCACTTTCTGACCATTTTTAACATAGGTTTCATTCTTTTTATATTATCTTTAATTAGAGTTACTACAGCTTTTAGTATATGATATGTAAAACAGAGATTAAATAAACTTGTCCTCAAGTTCTACATTTATAAGTGCACCATGGAAAGCACTGCATGTCCTGGGTATCTGACTTGCTTTGTCACTTTGTACTTAACCACATACTGTGTTGTAGGGTAAGAAGTGGGTCAGAAGGGCAGTATGTATGCAATATCCACAAGTTCCCATTTTGCAGTCCATACTCAGAACCCGTGCACGCCCACCTTTCTTTGGTATGATGTTGTGCAGTAATTGCTTTTGCAGGAAAGTAAGCCCCCCTGCACTACCCCACCTTTCTTTAAACATTTTTTTTTTCTGGAGATAAAGCAAAAAGCAATATTCTGAGGCAGTGTAACAATAAATAAATGCAATAAAAAAGACCTCCCAGAAAGGTTGCCACCCACACCCCACACCTTTACAGAATAGGAAGTTTAAGTCTGTGTAATAGATTTTATACATGCAGCATATTATGAGTTCGCACCCCTCCCCTTGAAAGAATTGTAATTCTCAGCGTAGTACTGTATTACTTTTGTATAATCGCTGCATATTCTGTGTTTGTTCTAATAGGTAAAAATCTGTTTGGATCAGTATACCATTTGTAAGTAAACGTCCTGCCAAATTATTTAGTCTAACATGTAATATATCGAAGTTTTTGATCAATGGAAATTGGAAATCCTGGTGCCAGCAAATAAGGGAGAAAATGCTTTGTATTGAAATGATTACAAAGTGTAGCATACTCATTTCTGTGAGGATGTTTTTCCCAAGTTTATTTAAAGCAGTCTTCAAAATAAATTCATGCACAGAGTGCTGGGCGGGGTTTGGGCGGTCCTTGCTACTGCGCATCTGGTGGGGTAATGTTCTAATACAAAACCACAATTGACTGTGTATTTTCATTTTCATACAAATGATTTATTAGATGTTGATTCAAATGATCCATTGATGAATGTTTCTATTTATCATTATGAGTTTTTTTACATTAGCTGAAGATCCATGTATTGATATTAATGATGGTAATGGAGGTTTAGGTATTGGTTATGGTAGATTATGTGATCCGAACCTGCCCAATTCCAGTTCACTGATGCCTCCTAAAAAACTGGTGGCCTCAGTGAATTTTGAAAATGTTTTATGTAATCAAACTGAATGTGAGTATTTAAAGTTTGTGAGGACTAAGAAGACTCACAATTTCAACAAGCAGGAATGGTCAACTTTAAAAGAACTTAGGAGGGTTAATGATAAATATATGTTTCTACAGGCTAAGGGTGGGAACTGGGTTATTATGTCCCGTTTGCAGTTCAATGACATGGTTTATAAATTGTAGTCTAATATAAATGAATATGAAAAATTGATGGTTCATACTTTGTCACAATTTAACTCACTGTTATTGGAAAATTTGGAATGGGAAGAGAGGTTGGGTTTTCTGAACTTGCAAGATGTTAGTAAATTATATATTCCATTTCCCAGGGACCCAACCTTTTATGCTATACCAAAGTTCACAAGAATTTGCGTGAACCTCCAGGTAGAACCATTATTTCCTGTTGTAGTTCTGTTTTAGAAAACGTGGGCATTTTTCTAGTTATTTGAAAAAATATATGGTTATGGTTTCTTCACAGATTAAAACTACTCATGATTTATGTTTAACAATAAAGGACATGAAATAGAAGGATGAGTTTTGTTGGGCCACTGTGGATATTCAATCCTTGTAAACCAGCATTAAAATTAAGTGGGGAGTTGATGCAGTAGTAAAGATGTTGGGAGAAGGGCCCCATGCTTCTTTTTTGGTTAATTTGTTAGAATTTGCATTGATACACAATTATTTTGTTTTCAGTAAAGATTTATTTGCAGAAGGAGGGTAAGGCAATGGGCACTAATTTTGCCCCTCATATGCCATTATTTTTATGTTCTTCTTTGAAAACATGTGTATGTACCCTATGGACTTTTTTTTTCTAAGTCTGTTTTGAAATATAACCATTATATTGATGAACTCATCTTTGTCTGCAAGGGTGATGAGAAGGACATTGCAGAATTTATGCAGCAGTTTAAGAATCTGTTTACCTTGGAATTCTCTTTTTTAGTCAATAAATGTTCAATAAATTCCTGGATGTAGAATTTTGTATTGATGGGAATAACAGGGTCCAGTTTAAGGCCTTTAAGAAAGTAGCAGTGAATAATTTATTTCATGCAACTAAGTGCTCATCCCCCACATTTGATAGAATCTTTACCATATGGTGAGTTCAGGCATATTTTTGAACTCACTTCAGGGAAGCATTTAGTTGCTGGAGAATTTTTGCAAGTAACTGATCAGTTATTACAAAGGGGTGATTTTCAGACTTCTTCAGAGAAAGCTAAGAACAGAATGTTACATGGTAGAATAGGACTAGTATTTTAGGTGAACAGACAGCAAGAAATAAAATATTTTTTGTTATTAAATTTTCTCCATTTTCTGTCATAATGAAGAGAATAGTGGATAATTTGTCTTCTGTGGTTTGTTTTGATGATACTTTTGGGGAATTGTTTCCTGAGAGTGTGATATTCTCCTATGGCGGATATCTTCATTTAAAGGAAATTTTGAGTGTAAATCCAGTCTAGAGGGTAGTCACAAGACAGGTATGTTCAAATGTGGGAGGTGTAAGTTTTGTGTAAGAGTGAAGAATATTCAGGTACCAAAATTAATGGCAGAAGATATCTTGCCACTGATTATTTCAACTGTTGTTCATGTGGGGTGATTTACTTAATGGGGTGTGGGTGTGTGTGTGTCCCCACTCTATGGTACTTAAGTCAGACTTAAAGAATGGCAAAGGTCCGAATATTACAAGACTTGGGGTCATTAGAAATCAATGTTTGGAAAGCCCTATTGCTGCCCGTTTCCGCAGAGTACATGGGGGCCTTGACGATAGTTTATTTTTTTGTGTATTGGCAAAACACCATTTAAAGGATGGAGGTAGTTTTGGATAAAAATTACTGGACTTGGAAAGCAGATTCATATTAAATTATAGAACACTTATACCTAGGGGATTAAGTTTAGAAATGAATTTAAATGTTTGACATGTTAATGTTGCATATTTATATCGTGGGTTTTTCTTACTTGGAATTTTACAAGTTTTGTATTTAAGTATTGTAAATTTGTTGGCACTTTAAGGGTATCTAATTTATTGAGTATTTTTTTTTTAATTGCTCACACTAATTTTTGGGTGTATAAAAATGGCTGCATTTTGCGTGTTAAAACATTCCATTGAAGGCATTGAGCCGAGGTACAGAACACCATTAAAGAGTTTTGGAGTGTTCCAATGGCTCTGGTTTTATTTCTTCTGATATCTTTCAAAGGGGTAATAAAGTATATCAGCCTGCTAAGAAATGGTAGGCAGTGTTAACTGCTTTGCCAGAGATGGCCTGCACCTGCCCCCCATGGCTTTCATATATTGGCTACAACTCTGAAACTCTGTCCACCCATATAGTGCCTTTAGGCAAAGTCAGTCCTCAAAACCTTCCAACATATTTAAACAAAATCTGGACAGAATAATGGCACCACTGCTTAAAGTTAGTAGCCTTAACAAAAATCTCCATTCCCTACAAGCACTCCTTGACCATGGAAATGTTGGTATATGCATTGTTACAGAGTCCTGTTTCAAGACAATTGAGATTACCCCATAGTGCATAGTTTCAATGTCTGCCACACTTTCAGGCCTACCAGACTAGATTTATCCATATTTGTAAAAAAAACATATGTACTTAGAAATGGGTCCCTATGCATTAAGCCAAACACAAATCTTCTAGAGACTACAACTACCCTCCATTAACTGGGAGATGTATATGTTCCCTAACATGTAAGCCCAGTGTTTTAAAACTGTCTAAACCAGTTAGTCCACACCCAAACCAGTGCCAATAAAATCCTGGACTTGGCCTTCACTAATACTGGACAGCTCTGCTCCCCTATCAATTGTAATTCCCTTCCTGGCCAACTTGAACCATGAATCAGTCACATTCACCTTATGAGGGCAGGGTGGCGCAGTGGTGCAGTGTTTATTGTTGTTTCCTCACAGCAAGAAGTTCTCCGGTTTGATTCTTGGCTGGATGCTTTCTGTGCAGAGTCTGCATATCCTCTCTGCATTAGCTTGGGTTTCCTCTGGGTACTCTAGTTTTATCCTATATTCTAAAGACATGCATCTGGAGCATTTCACCCCAGACCTCTGCTGAAAACAGGCTCTGTCCTAGTTGGACTCTCCCAGTCAACAAATGTTACATAAATAAATAAATGAGTGAAGCCAGAAGCACCCTTCAGTACTTTGGTATTCAGAGGATATGCCAAGGCTAATCTCCTGAAACTAAGTGATGAACTGTCTAAATTCAACAACCCCTTCCATCTTGATGACCATACTATTTAGCAATCCTGATAAGAATCTGTTACTGCCCAATTCTGCTCACATGTGAATAGTTGTATAGGTATACTTGCCTCCCTACAAAGTAAATATAATGTTGAATTTAAAAATAAACTCCAATAGTGAATCCTAAATATGAACAGGCTCTGTAATAAAAGAAAAAAAATCATTGCACATAAAAATAAATGCAACATTCACAATGCAAAAGAAAAAAAAAACAAATTTTCTAAACTTAACAGGGAATTCTAGGTCTGATCAAATCAGACAAAGCCAGATATAAGGTAAAAATTATGACCCAGGGAAAGGACAACCACAAAGCCTTTTTTAACTATGAAACAATGACCAGCACTGTGCAGAGCTAGTAGCAAATTATATCACATACTCAGATCCATTGGATACGGCCAGTCTGCTAATGAATACTTTCAGTTGTAAGTTTGTTCCTCTCTCCCCTCCTGCATTCCAATATCTCATATGGGGGATCACTTCCATGGTTCTGCTCAACAGAGTCACAGGAAAATAATTTTCTTGGGTGGCGAAAGCCAGGGTACCTTTTTGACTAGGCTTATATAGGCCCAAGGGCCAATAGCCTAATACCTACCTATGAGCCTATACGCTTCTACAACTCCCATCAAATCTCAAATGAGCAAGTCCTCAAGGCACTATCCAAGTCCAAGAACAATTAATCTATGGGTCCAGATAGCATACTGGACAGCATGAAATAGGGCCTTTTAGACCACCTACATAGGATATTCAGTTAGCTTCTAAACAGGGCTTGTGCCAGACAAAGTGAAGACAGCAAGCATCATCCCCTTACACAAAGGTGGGGCACCAGTGGACCTGGGAAATTATAGATCCATAAGTCTGACCAGCCAAATCTGTAAAGCTAAGGAAAGTATCATCATGGAGTTTACAAATAACGGCACAGGTAACCTAAAAACTCTCAACCAAAGCCTGTTTGATTTGTCAAAAACAGATACTGCCTACTTAAACTTTTTGACTTCTTTGAGAAGGTTACTGAAGGAAAATTAGTCTGCATATCGCATATCTAGCTATCACAAAGGTGTATGCCACTGTTACACATGAAGGTAACTTAAATAAACTCTCCCAGAAAAATGTTAATCCCCAGTGTAACTCAATGGATATCAAACTGGCTCACAAAAAGAAGCCATGAACTTAGAGCGGGCTCCTCTAGCCACTTCCAAAAGATCTGTCACTATCAATGTACCTCACTGCTCAGTCCTTGGATCACAGCACTTTGACATTTGCTTCTTGGAGGTCAACATTACTGTTAAGGTTTTATGGCTAAACAAGGTTTTAGATTACTGCAAACTTGATGATATCATAAATTCCCCAGCTGACACAAAGATCCTCCAAGACGGGCTTTCTCAAACTAATAGCTGGTGTCAAAACTTTGGACTTAAACTGAATGTCAAGAAATGTATAATACTATCCTTTAGCAGGCAAGAAGTCACTTCTAACAGAAATTTTGACAAAACAACACTTAAAACTGATCCAACAAGTAGGGACCTGTGAACCTATATAGACAACAAGCTGTCCTTTGATCACCATGTATTCACTATTGTAAGAGATTGCTTTTTTATTACCTAGTATATTACTAAGGTTATGGCATCCAGTTCCAAAGATGTGATCATTCCACTGTATCCTGTACTCATTAACCTGATAGTTGAGTAAAATGCCCCCTTCGGTATATATCAAGACAAAATTTGACATATTGTGCTTCCTTACTAACAAAATTATGAGCTTAAATTAAAAAAAGTAAGTTGACCATATTAAAGCCTTGTCCATCTTCTCAGTGTGCTACAGGCTACTAAGGGAAGATGTGTGTGTCCCGGACTGAGCCTTTACAGACGTCTGACCTTCTGCACATTTTCAAGTGCAGTTGGGGCATAAACACTGACTCAAAAAATCTTAATATCTTTTGCAAAGTAAATAAAACACGTTGGAGGCATAGATATGTATCACACAGAATACCATTTCTTTGCAATAGTCTCCCTGTCCACATAAAGTGAAGTATTTCTCTTCTTCTTCTTCTTCTTTTGGCCTTTCCTGGTTAGGGGTCACCACAGTTGATCACCTGTCCGCTCATGATTGGCAGTGGAGTTTTACAGTGTCGAGTTGCCAGCCCAGCACCCAACCTTCCAAAGAAGGCGCACACATGCAGACAGACACACCTAGGGCCAATTTAGAGTGTCCAATCCACCTACAGCATGTCTTTGGGATGTGGGAGGAAACTGGAGCACCCGGGGAAAACCCACGCGACCACAGGGAGGACATGCAAACTCCACTTAGAAGGCACCTCAGCCGAGGATTGAACCGGAGAACCTCTTGCTGTGACAATGCTAACCACTGCACCACCGTGGCCGGCCAAAGCAGACTATTTCTCTTACACTATTCAAATGCAATTTTGATGAATAGATGGGTAAATAAAAATTCTGCCCTGTCTTAATACCCTTTACACTCGCTGATAGGGGCAACATGTAAATGTTCTTCTCATCTCATACTTAAAACATAATGGCAAAAAATCATCTTCAAGTATGCATATTTAGACTTCTAAAGATTCTCACAGATCAAATGACTAGAAAGTATCTATGAACTTATGAACTTTAATGATCTTCATATCTTTTGATGAATAGATGGGTAACTAAAAATTCTGCCCTGTCTTAATACACTTAACACTCTCTGATAGGGGCAACATGTAAAATGTTCTTCTCATCTCATACTTAAAACATTACGGCAAAAAATCTTCACCTTCAAGTATGCATATTTAGACTTCTAAAGATTCTCACAGATCAAATGACTAGAAAGTATCTATGAACTTTAATGATCTTCATATCCAGGATGCATAGCTTAGGTTGAAATCTCCCTGAGTGATATAGCAAGCATTTTGTATTATCATCTTTTTTCTCTTTTTTATATTTTTTTTGATTATCTTGTTTGGATTTGGACATTTTATTTCTACAAGCAAGTACTTACCAATCTCATCCTATGTATTAGGTCTACTGTTCTCCTGAGCTTTCATGTCAGGTGGAGGTGATAGCAGTGATACCTATTACATTTGTGCAGGTTTCTAAAGGTGTGAACTAAAATGGCAGTTGAAGCTTAATGCTACAAAATTTCCAGGTATTAATGAGGAGTGTTTTGAGGACTTATATATTTGTGAATAACATTTTATATTTGTTTTTGAATTATAGGATGTATTTATCTGATGATATTAGACTAATGAACATCATTCATAGCATTATCTCTTTAAATGGTTTAGTCTTGTGATTTAATGTCATTGGTTGATTTTAATTAATGAATGTTTTTTAACATTTGTTTGAATGCATGAATTTTATTCTGGTGAAGTTTCTGTACTCTACAAAACAAAAACACTCTATCTTAACTATTCAAACAAAGCCTGTGAATTGTTTTTGTTTTTGGTACATTATTGTTGTTGGTTGCCTATGACTTCATGGGAAGTGTGGTTTCTCTAGGTTTCTGAAGGGCTCAGATCTGCATAGTCCCCCATCTAGTTTTGTTTTACTGAACAATATAAAACCAAAAGCAGAGAATATAAAATCAAACTAGGTGGAGGGGGGCTACGCACCCCACACCACCCAGTGTGTGAGGCTGTGCCCCCTACATCCCCCATAACTATATATACTAACTCCAAGGTTGCACTACATTGGGGAAAAGGACATACGCCTTTTACTTGTCTTACAGTGCTCTATACACTGCCAGTACTAATTGTCAGTCATTTGGTCTCGGTCAAATGAATGTCAGTCAAATGAGCTTTAGGGGAAGAAAAGGTATATATATATATATATATATATATATATATATATATATATATATATATATTTCTGATATTTAATCTTTTACATCAAAAAGTTTACATCAACCACTCCATTAGTTGGTAAAGTTGTTCCCTTCTCCTTAGTCCTGCATCTATTTGAGTTTCTAAGTGCTTTATCTACTCATTTTCTTCAGAAAGATTATTCTCATACTCATCCAAATTTACTATCTACCTGTCCTGCAACACTCTGAACATACTCTATCTGAAATTTAGCATCTGTCTAACAAATCCATGTATTCTTCCTTTCCATGATACTTTGATCGCATCTTATCCTGTTCCTTCCATCTCCACTTAACTCATTCATGTTTTGTCTCACCCTGTACCTGTTTATACTCTGTAGCCACTGCAGTCTTTCTACTTCCCTCCATTTACTAGGAATCTATTTTATTTCTATTGTCTTTTTGTTCATCTTTCCCTTTTCATATACAATGATCACAGCATGGTTGAAGATTTCCCCTTTCTAAAACCTCACCTTTACCTGCCTCCAACAAAATCAGTCTACCTATCTAATTCTGCATTGATTCCGATACTGGGAAAGCTTCCATTGCTTTTACTCTTTCCTTGCCATGATTATCCCTTTCTGCAATGCATCTTTCCATACCACGCATTCACTCAACTTGAAGGGATGGCATTTTATAAATAAATAAATATGTTGTTCTTCCCTCGACGTTGTAGTCTAACCACATGTGCTATAATTGTTTGCTTCTCCATCCTGCATTATTGCTGCACTAATCTCAGATTCCAGTCTTCAACAAACTTCACTGGGTTTTGATCATCTAACATTTCTGTCCGGCCTAGAGTATGAATACTCACATGCACAGACTTCTCTCCATCTTTTTACGGCTGCTACTACATCTGTTCCATCTTCAGACACAGCTGCTCAATCTCCTCAACTCATTTGCCTAGAAGGAAGCCTTTGTTCACAGTCTGATCCATTGTTTCGTTTCTTAGACAATTTCCAGAGATTATTGCTCTCTGTTTCTTAGCCAAAATTATTTGCTATATAGTACCATAATACCTGTATTGACAATCAGATTGCCCTTTGTCAACAACACCAAACAGTCTTTGTCTTTTGTCTTCCAGCATTTATAATTCAGGCGAAAAAACATCATAAGTCCACTCTATGCAAAACTTAAGTTTAGTAAATAACACACACAGAGGGAACATGGATTATACTAACATCTTTGATTTTGCTCTACGGACCTCCATAGTCTTATTTCTTTACATTTATAGTATTACTTTATGCATACTGCCCACCATTAGTCCACAGGATAGAATTTAATTACTGTAACTACACATTACAGTTAAAAGTGGAGAAATATACAGGAGTGAACTTGCAAACAGGTCAGCGGTTATTCAAAGGCGCTTAAATTTGTTTAAATGATTTTTCAGTCATCGAATATGTGCCGAAGCATTCAAAATGCTTGAAATAATTAACAAAATGTCCAAAATTGTGACATACTTTTAAAACTCTTCAAAATAAATACAAAGGTGTTCGAAACAATTTTTGAAGTGTTTAAAATGCACGAAAAGGCTAAAATGATCAAATTACTTTGCAATGTACTACTTTTGCAAATTAATTAAAGCTATTCAAAGTATCCAAAGTTTCAGGAATGTTCGCAGTGTTAAAGTGAAGCCTTTTCAAAGAGATTGTTGTGCAGTTGAGCAAAATTACAAGTACCTGGTCTATATTTATGTTTAAACTTATTTTGTTTGTATGGCAGAGGGATTTCACAGATCTGAACCATTGGTGTTTGATAATAATATTGCTGAGAATTAGCAAGTGTCTTTCAAGAATATGATATTTTCATGCAGATTGCATTTTCTGACAAAGACGTATGCACAAAGGCATTTATACTTCTTAATGTATCTAGCTCAAAAAACATTAAGAGGAAATGTTCATTTGTGTATGCACCTACCCTATATGCAGGGGAGACAAAGAACTGCCATATTGTGATACTGGCCGAAACGTGGGAAGAGTGCTTAAAATGTAAACTTAGAGAAATGTGTAACCCTCAAATTAATATTATAATGGAAAGGTACATGTTTTATATAAGAAAACAAAAGTCTGGTGAAAATATAGCAGCATATATTACTGACTTGAGAAATAAAGCAAAAATGTGCAGATTTGGTGATCTGAGAGATGAGCTGATAAAATACAGACTTGTGTGTGGTGTTAATAATGATGCAGTGAGAAAGATTTTGCTTTGAGATAGTGATTTAATGTTGAGCAAAGCCATCCAGATTTGTCAAATATATGAGCTTACAGAGCAGCACACAAAGATGCTTATGAATGAGAAAAGCATGCATGCAGTATCTAATAGTGCCAGTGCTGATAATGTACAACAGAAAGCTAAGATAAAAAAGAGATTATAAGCCAAAGGGTGAGGCAGTACCCAATTTCAACCATAAAATGAATGGGGCCACAACACCTAATCTTATTGCTGGTTGTTGTAATTGTGGGGGCAGCCATGAACCTAAACGAGAAAAGTGCTTAGCTTTTGGTCAGCAATGTGACAAATATAAAAAGTGGAATCATTTCAAAAGGCTTTGCAAGTCTAAAGTGGCACATACTTTTAATAAAAGAGAGCATCCAAAGAAGCAAGTAGATCAGATAGAAAGCCATGAGCAGCATTTCTATGCTGATGATATCCCTGTGATTGATAAAACAGCTAATGTAGTAGATTATCAGTTGCTGGCAAAGAGTGAAGCATTTTGTACTGTTCAGATTAATGGAAAACTTGCAGAGCTTGAAGTAGATACTGGATTCAAGTGCAGTGTTATATCAGTAGAAATGTTTCCCAAGGTGAAAGCTGGTGAAAAACTTGATTCAGAAAAGTGAGCAAAACTAGATGTTTATGGTGGTGAAGAGATCCAAACTGATTGTGCAATAGTTCTCACATGCCATTCTGCTGGGAACAGCTAAGATTTGCAGTTTTACATAGTCAAAAGACCGTCAGTCACTATTAGGCCTCAAGGACAGTTTGAGAATGGGACCGATTTCATTTAATAAGGAGGTCCAGCATATAAGTCTGAATAACCACAATAGTTTCACAGAATATTTTTAGTGAATATGCTGATATTTTCGAAGATGAGATTGGCAAATTACCAGTCACATATTCCATGCAGTGAACCCAGTGGTCAGACCAGCAAGGAAGGTTCAACTAACAATGCAGAGCAATGTAAAAAACAGAGCTTGACAAAATGATGAATTTTGATATGATAACTCCAGTAAAAGAACCAAATTAATTGGTATCCTCCATGGTTGTAGCTCATAAGAAAATCTTAGGTGATATTTGAATATGTATTGATCCCAGCGATTTAAACAAAGTACTTGAGCATCCTCCTCATCATCTGATACGCACAGTAGAAGTAGTAGCCACTCTTATGCAAAATGCCACTATTTTCAGTCTTAGATGCAAAACGTTCTTGCACAAATCTTCATTGTTAACTACTTTCAGTATACCATTTGGAAGGTACAGGTTCTTGTGAATGCCATTTAGGATAAATTCTGCCAGTGAAGTATTTCAACTTGTGGTGGAGCAAATTTTTTTTCGTGTAATCCCTGTGCTATCATAGCAGAGGACATTATTGTAGGGGACAATGGCAAAGTCAAACATGATAGAAACCTCAAGAAAGTTCAAGACAGTGCACATGAAGTCAATCTTAAATTGAATCCTCAAAAATGTATATTCAAATTGAAAGAAGTTACTTATGTGAGTCATTTGTTTAGCATTTCTGGCTTACAACCAGATCTATTTAAACAAGCAGCAATTCTTGAGATGATATTTACAGAAAATGTCACATCTTTGCAATGTTTTCTTGGTATGGTCAACTATTTAGGAAAGTTCATCACAGACTTGAATGAGCTTTCAGCACCATTATGTAAGCTGACACACAAAAATGTAAACTGGTTCTGGTTGGAAAAACACCAAACAGCACTTCTGAACAGACATTCTGAAAAAGAAAATTGTAAGTCCACCCACATTAAGATATTATGACGTTCACAAACTAGTAACTCTTTCATGTGATGCTTCAAAATATGGTCTTGGTGCAGCATGTCTTCAAGAAAGTATACTGGTAGCCTATGTATCCAGAATATTAATCCAAACTGAGATACAGTATGCACAAATTCAAAAAGATTATATTTATGGCAAACCTGTTCAAATAGAGACTGATCACCATCCACTAGTGATAATTCTGAAAAAGCCAATAAATTGAGCCTCAGCATGCCTGCAACACATGATGTTAAAATTGCAAAAATACAATTTCAATATTGTTTATACAAAGAGGCAAATCTTTATATCTTGCAGATGATTTGTCAAGACCACCCAGACAAACAACAGAACAGCATGACAGTGAGAAAGCAGAGCTTTAAGTCATGTAATTCAAAAATTTTACATTACGTCTTGTTGAACTCAGAAATCACACAACTTCAGACCCTATTCTCCAGAAACTGAAACATGTTATCAGTCAAGGATGGCCAGTGCGACAAACTAGTCTTCAACTTGACATACAAATATATTTTCCCTATAGAGATGAGCATGTGATGGAAGCTGGAATCATTATGAAAGGTCCAAAAGTGGTAATTCCTTCAGCGTTACAACAGGAATATATCAAGATTTTGTATCATGGTCATCTGAGTATCGATACAATGAAAAGAAGGGCAAAAGGCATATTATTTTGGCCTTCTATGCAAAAAGATACAGAGATAGAAACTCTAGCATTTTCTATTTGCAGTAGTACTAAATCGCATCAACAAAAGAACCACTTCAGCTAAACCAGATCCTTGAACTACCATGGTTGAAGGTTGCTATTCATATTTTCAAATGTAATGGTCAGCATTATTTAGTGTTAATAGGCTCTTACTCAAATTGATTTGAAATTGACCTTCTTCCTAAATTAATATTCATCGCTGTCATTACAAAATTGAAGAGAGATTTTTCTGTTCATGGTGGTCCATACAAAGTCATATCCGACAATGGTACACAGTTTACAAGTCAGCAGCTCAAGAAATTTGCTGAGTCTTGGGACTTTCTCCATGTTACTAGTAATCCACAGTCCAATGGATTAGCTGACCATGTAGTTCAAAGTGCAAAATGTTTGTTGGAGAAATCCAAGAGAGATGATACCAATGTTTTTCTTAACTTACTCAATCTCAGAAATATTCCTCGAGATAACTTGCTTGGTTTACCTGCCCAGAGGTTAATGTCCAGACAGACGAGAACAACATTGCTGATCAGTAAACAATTATTGATAACAAATGTAAAGAACAACAGAGTGGTCAAGAGACAACTTTTGAAAAAACATCAGGCACAGAAGTTGTACTATGATAAATCCAGCATACCTCTTAGACCATTAAGACCATGAGAATTTGTAAGAATGCAAACATATAAAAGATATTAACGAGAGGGAATTGTCAAAAATATTTGTGAAGAACAGAGACCTTACATCATAAAATCTGAAGGAATGGATTTCAGAAGGAATCAAAGACATATACTCCCAGTCTCTGAACCAGTGATGCAGCAGATTGCCTGTGCCAGAGACTGTATTTCAGAGTGACTCTACACTTGTTCAAATTCCAGAGGATACTGTACTTTCTTCAAATAATCTTGATGTAATCCCCAAAGTTCCAATTGAGAAAAAATCTCCAGAGACAGTCCCTGGTGCAAAACCCTGCCAAAGTTTTATGTGACCAGATCAGGATGAATTTCCAGACCCAATCCAAAATACACAGTGACTTGGACTTGAGTTCCGATTTGTTTTAAATGTTGATGTGATATCTAGCATGTAAAATAGATCATTGCATGTATTGTACCTAGACTGCAGCTAGATAACATGTGCATATAAGTTACTGAGCATGTGCAAGATCAGTGCCATTTTGTACAGTCAGCCAGAGTGAATGCGGGCATGAATGGAGATGCACATGTGATAGTGTTTGAGGTAATGAGTAAATCATTTAGCTTAAGTACATGTTCCAGTTACAGTTCCTGATGTGTTTATATGCAATAAATATCTTGAACCCATACAACTCTTTATCATCGCTTTTTGAATGCATGAGACAAGTGACACAGTCTACCAACTTAATGTGAGTAACTAAGCTGCAACAGAGAGTCCTGTGTTACCCTACAGCTTAGCATCAAAACAGAAACAGAGCAAGTTTATCTCAGGAAACAAGAACCACTAAATTGTCCATCTTCCAGGGACTGGCATTCTGAATACATGAATGCATACATTATTTGTTAGTTTTAAAGATTCTGGAAGTCTATTTGCACCATTAGCAAGTCATTGGCAAGCTGGTATCCTTTATTTATACTTCATGTATATTAGGAAAAATGTAGTGGTGCAACATTCCCATTTTCTTGCAGGGAATGTAAAATGGCAATTAACAAAAAAAAGCCTACTTTTTTAAATCCAGTTATTTGTCTGGTACAGAGCCCATTAATAAAGAAGACGAAGGCAGAAGAGTTACATAATCTAAAAATCAAAAACATTAAATACATTAGCTCATGCCTGAAATATATAATTTATAATGATTTCTATAAAAAACAACTACATTTTGAAGCATATTCACTACATAAATTCATGCATTCATTTATTCATTATTCTCCAATCCCCCACTTAATCCAGTACATGTCAGAATCCCGATCAGACACAATGCCTGTTTGGTTGACCCAATTTGGTCAATGCAGACAGATGGTCAACAGCTTTATGAGATCAACAATCCCAAGGTAAGGGATATTCTCTTTCCCCTGGGGATTTTGCAGTCTCAGAGTTAATGTACATAATTAGCAGTGGAGGCAGGGGGTCTTGCACCCTGCAATAAACACTTGCTTTTGTTTTGGTACACTTCTGTATAATGCTGGGAGCATACACAGTATATATATTATTTGCTCACTCAACATTTTGACATCAATTTCCTGGGTGTCGCATGGTGTTCATGTGACTAGGGGTCTGGCAACGAAAACACACACACACACACATAAACACACGTGTATACACATATTTTGAAAACTGTATAACATTGCTTTGATGCTGACACTGTTATAAAGGAAATTTCTTTCAATTGATTGTCATGTGACTAGAATATTTTTTGATTTATATATTTTTTTATATGTCACAAGGGAAATTGTAAATGGGTAGAACTAATTTCTGTGATAAGCCTATGGAAAAAGGGTTTACAGAAATAAATCAGAATTAAGAATGCAATAAGTTTTGACATGAAAATCTATATATGAAAAGACACTGAAAATTAAAACACACATCGACTATAATACAGTAATAATATACATATGGTATAAATAATACAATGTACAGACAATATATACACATTAAATTATGCTAAAAATGATTAATGAAAGTGATGTGTGAACTAATAAGCTCAAGGAATAAACTGAATTACAACCACACTGGGCAAAGTAACCAGATGTAAACTTGAGAGCCAAGACAAACCATATAATGGAACACCTTACCAGATGAAGTGAGGATTTCATTGAATATCTTGTATTTTGTGGAATGCTCATTGTTCATTTCAAGGAAGTTAACAATTGCATTGTTTTTGACAAGCTGGTCACCTTACTTCAGTTTTCTTTAGTGTGTAAATGTTTGGTACAAAGAACATTGGTTCATAGGTTGGCACTAGGCTATCATCCCTAGGACCTATACAAGCCTAGCCATAACAATTCCCCTGGATATTTCTTCTCACAATATTTACTTCCCTGGACCCCTGTCTAGCAGGGTGACTGATGTGATTCCCAGGGAGAATTTCCTATCTCCCATCCAATCGTCAAGGTTCCTTTTGAAGAGGGCCAAGGAGGTACTTTGCTTGACATGTATGGGCAGTCTATTCCAGAGTATGTAGAGTCTCTGGGTCAGGAACTTTATCCCTCCAGCATGTTTTGTTCATTGTGATGACAAGATCTAGATCCCTGGAGCATGTGGCTTTGAGGGACTGGGATTTCTTTAAGTGGAGAATGTCCAGCAGTTCACGGTTTGACATGGCTTTGTATGTTAAGCAGAAATTGCCTCTGAGTAGACGATATGTCACAGAGTATAGCTGGAGTTTTTTAGACGGTCAGCATAGGGCATCTGCTTTAGGCCTGTGATTCTTTTAGTGAGGTATTTCTGCAGTTTCTTCAGCCTTTCCAGCTGTTACAGATGACTTGTGAGGTACATACCAAATGGGGCGTTGTACCCTATAATGGGTCTAATGAGGTACGAGTACAGTGGGACAATGACTTCCTTTTTTCTGGATGAAAAGCCCTTAGTGATGAGGTGTGCCACATAGAAGGATTTCCTGACTGTTGTGGCAATGTGGTTATCGAAGGTGAGACCACTATCCACCTGTCTCCTCAAGTCTCTCATCACACTTTTGGTGTTTAGTGTACTGCCACCTATGTGGTAATTCATGGGTACATGTTTTTTCCCAAAGGACATAACTATACATTTCTTGGCATTAAGCTTGAGCCCATAGCTCTGGCACCAAGCATCTGTTTCTGTAAGCCCCTTTTGTAGAATATCCACATCATTTGGGGATTCAATAATGGCTCCCAGTTTGCAGTCATCTGTGACCTTTGTTAGCCAGAGTCCTTTAGTGTTGGCCTGTACTTCAGAGAAGTAGATGCCAAACAAGAGTGGTCCCAGGACTGAACCCTGAGGTAATCCACTTGTCACTTGTCTGGAGCTGGATTTGGAGTCAGCTACTTTTACAGTCTGAGTTCTGTCAGTAAGCCAGTTGGCAACCCATTGAGTGACGTGAGGATTTATGCCCAGCTTAGTAAGTTTATCTGTGATTCCAGAGTGGGGGGTGGTGTTGAAGGCCTTGGAGAGGTCTAGATAAGCTGTGTGGACTGCCTTACCCTCATCCACAGCTCTGGAGACTGATTCAAAGAAGTCAATCAGATTCAGGAGACAAGAGCAGCTCTTCATAAACCCAAACTGGGTGGGGTCCAGTGTTTGAAGCTTGCCAATGTCTTTATTTATAATTTCCATGATAATGTGTTTCATGCCCTTGCAGATCAGGCTCGTCAGACTGATGGGATGGTAGTTCCCAGGATCCAAGGTGGATCCCCCCCTTGTGGAGTGGGATAACTGTAGCTGTGCACTACTCAGTGGGCATGAAGCCTGAGGTGAGGCTAAGATTAAACATTACACTTAGGTGGGGTGCCAGTTCATTTTGTAGTTCATGTAGTACACAGCCCGGGATGTCATCTGGTTCCATGGATGCTGAATTCCTAACTTTGGAAAGTGCGGTTTCTACCTGTGTGGCCATGATTACTGGACTTTGGCAATCTTTTGGTATTACAATGGGCCCTTTAGGGGGGGAGATGTGGGGTGAAGTTGGCACTAAATCGATCTGCCAGGATACTGGCAATATCCTTGGGATCAGTATATTAAATGTCATTCTGTTGTAGCTTAGAGCATATCTGAGCATTGCCATTTAGATTCTTGACATAACTATAGAATGCCTTGTGGTTGTCTTTGGAATCCTTGGCAATTTTATTCTCGTAACTAGCTTTGGAAGAAATGCCACGGTGGTACGGTGGTAGCGTTGTTACCTCACAGCAAGAGGTTCTCCCGTTTGATTCTCGGCTGGGCTTGGGAGTGCCTTCTGTGTGGAGTCTGCATGTCCTCTCTGCGCTTGGGTAGGGTTCGAAAGACATGTGTGCGTAAATGGGCATGCCTTTGTTGAAGGTTGGGCGTCGAGCTGGCACCTTGGCATTTCATAAAAATCTACTGCCAATCATTAGCGGACCGGAGTTCCACTGTGGCGACCCCTTACTGGGAAAAGAAGAAAGACCAACAATAACAAGAACTAGCTTTGGAAGATTTTATGAGAGATCTCAGTTTCTTACTGAGGCTGGTAAGGGAGTCTTTGTATCCTGGGATATTCCTCTTTTCTGCAACATTTTCTTCCTTCTGTTGTATAGTTTGTTTATGGCAGAGGACCACCAGATTGGCTTCCTTTTTTGGAGGAGAGGGTCTTGGTTCTATTTGGGATGGCACGATTCATGCACGAGTGGATGTGCTTGTAGAGTGCCTTAGCATAGGATTCAGCAGTCTAACTTTCAGCTTTCATCTGCATGGGTGTCATGAAGTTTTTCACTTCTGACTTGAGTAGCATGAATTTGGCTTTGGAGAAGTTTTTTACAGAGGTTTCCTTACTGGGGGTGGGATGTGTAAGTCAAGGGTAATTAGCTTATGGTCAGACCTGACCAATGAGGGGGTGACCACTGGTGTGGAGTATCTATCTCCCATGTTGGTAATGACCAGGTCTAGGATATTGGAGCCCCTGGTGGGACAATGGATTAGTTGATCCAGGGTGTTGGAATTCATGAATTCCAAGAACCGTTGGGAAAAGGTGTTGGTACCAGAGTAGTTTTCCCAGTTAATGGCAGGGTAGTTGAAATCACCCAGTATTAGAGTGTTTGGTTGTATCTTAATGTTTTCCAGTATGTTTAGAAAGGTGTAGTGAGAATCTTGGGGCAAGGTGGGGGATCTGTAGCAAGCTACAATTTGGATTGCTGTCTTACCTAGTGTTAGTTGCACCTGGAGAATTTCAGATGCACTGTGTTGGGCATCTAGCCTGGAGGTGTGAGTATCCTTGGTGAATATGGACACTTCTCCTCCTTTAGTGTTTCGGTCTTGGTTTGGTGGCCGAAAGGTGTAGTAAGAGTTGTAACCTGGTATTGCAGGGGTGCTCTCTGGATCCTTGAACCAGGTCTCAGTTACTGCACAGATATCGATGTTCTCCATTTTTAGGAGTGCCTCGAGAGAGTGCATTTTGAGGTTTAGACTTCTAGCATTGAGTAGCATTACCTTCAGATTTTGCATGCTTGTACCTGTTACGGTGGTGGTTTTGTCCTTTGAAATTTGCCTAAAAAAGGCACAATAGTGGTGGCAAGAGCCTTAGCCAGTAACCTGAATCCCAAGGGCGACAGGTGCAGACCATCTCTGGCAAAGCATCATGGTCTGTCGATCATGTCATCCCAGGCAGACAGATACTGGATCCCCTTTGAATGACACCAGAAGCTTAGCCAATTGTTGAAGTCAATCATCTTGTCTTTATATTGTGGTATAATTCTGGGCGAAGGCAGGATGCTACTCAGGGCTACGGTCATACCTGCCTGGGCCACATGATCAGAGAGCTCTTCCATGTCCCTTTTCATGTAGTCCAGGGAGGTACGTCTCAAGTCATTCACTCCAACATGGACAATGACAGAGTCGTATTTGTACTTGTTGTGGAGTGACTTGAGTGCATGTGTTATGTGGCGGATCCTGGCACCCGACAGGCAGCTGACTAATTTTCTCCTTGTTCAGCCTGGTGAGTGTGACATCAGTGTGCCTGACTATAGAGTCACCTATGACTAAAGTGTTGGGTATGTTGTCTTGCCTTTGAGGCTGTTGTTGGGTGGCACACTGGTGTTGTGAGCTACGTGTCACTTTGGTTGTGACTGGAGTTTGTTTGCGTTTCAGCTTTGGAAGTCCTTGTTGCTTGGGCAGGTTAATGTTAAGGACCTCCACATATGTGGGTTTAGTCTTGCTATGTGTGTGTATTGATGGTGTGGATTTTGAAGGGGTATGTGTTGCTTGAGGTGTAGTGCAGGAGTTAACCTTCTCCTCAACTGTCTAGCACAATCTTGGCTGGAGAGAGCTTTGCTTCCAGTTTGGCTATGCAAGTGCATCTCTCACAGGTTGTAGTGTTGGGTGGTAGGAGGAATGGGTTGTTTGCGTACATGAGGCAGTCGCTGCATTACCCCAGTATGCCCAGATTCACCAGATGGACAGGAGAAATCACCAGAAGCTGACCCTTGGACATGCTTGTTTAGGTGCTTTTTTGTAAAGTACAAGAGCTGTTTTCCCTTACCTTTGCAAGGTACTTTGCAATTATAGGCTGTTTAGTGCCTACAATTAATTTCTCCTTATTAACAAGGAGAGTTGAGTGTTTGTATCAGTTTAAGGCTTCCTAGTGCTTTTCAGCAGGTTCTAGAGCAAGTGCTAGTCACAGGGATTCAGATTTTAGTGCTACTACTGAGAAACCAGCTAGTTCTAAGGGAAAATTTGAAGAGAAGACTTTCTGGCACCTGGAATAGTTTAAGATAGAATTTTTTGGTTAAAACAGGCTAAACAATGCAATAATACAGTAAATAAACATAGAAAAGGCTAACGCACTTGAGTGTGTAGCCCTAAACAATTAATGCAATTAAAACTCTAAAAAATTAGCAATTTAAAACTTTTTAAATGAAGCAAGGCAAGTGCACAACTGAAAATGATTTAAAAGGCAGTAATACAGTAGAATAAGTAGCTAGTATACATATACAGAAAAGTCTATATATACAGAAAAGCAGCTAAAACAACACTAAAACAATTCAGATACAGTGCAACTTAGAAAACTTGAGTTGTAGCAATATTAAGGTAAATACAGTTTTAATAAATGCACTAAAATATACTCTATATTTCCAAAATGTTTGAGAAGCACAGTCAGAACACAAGGAGATTCAGGCAACTATGTTTTTAAGAACGAGAGAAAGGAGGAACTGAAGGAAAGAAACTAAGTGGGTTGGCCTTCTCAGATGTTCTCTCTGTATTAGGTAGAATGAGCTAATGACACTAGACTGGGAGGAGTGTCCAAGATCAAATTTAGAGTAGGGGTGGGCAACTGAAAGGCCAGCAGGTATTAAAGACAAGATGCCAATAGGGAGGGACAACTGGAGTCACTCACCATATAGCTATTTTATGGACTCACTGCCCTGTGCCATCCTTTCTAGTATTTCTTTATACGAGTGGCATGTTTTTCTTCTTGTATAAGTATGTTATCATTCTATGTATATTTTATAGAAAACATTGTCAATTTTTGTAATAGGTAGTGACCGAAAAGAGCACATGGAGCTTTCCATTTCCCCATTGAACAAGGATTACATAAGTAGAAACACATGATCAGATTACAGGAGAATTGTAGGAAATCATCGATTATGAGATACAGAACAAAAATGTAGTACCGAGAATGCTGTATGAAGGGGAAGAAGGATCTGAGAATGGGAAACATAGTAGTTATAAAAATATCTTCACTTAGAGAGAGGAAGTAAGCCAGGCAGTGATCTGTATTAACATTTCATTATTTAGAAATTTTTGTTTTATACAGGAGTATGGATAAGTGAAAAAAAACAGGCTGTGACTGAAATGCAATAGTTGTGGCTTATTGAGTAACAATGCAAAAACACACACTCCCATGCAAGTACGGATTGGGGCTAGGCCAAAAAAACAAAAGCAAAAACAAAAAACTTTTTTTTTTGTTATTGAGTAACAGTGGCATAATACTCTAGAATTTTAAATGAACACAGGTAAACTGAATCAATATAAATGCAAGTATATTAGATAAATTTAGAATGCAGATATCCTACAGTGGACCAAAATATAGTATAGTACAAGGTATGCAGTAAGCTGGCAACTATTCAATCTATGTGCCAAATTGCATTGCTTTGTTTCCATCAGAGCAGAATGTACTTGTGGTTGGTATAGTAACTAACGTAGACTGAGTAGTCAATAATACTTGACATATTTATTAACAAAATAAAGGTTCATAGGTGTGTACTAGGCTAATGGCCCTGGAGCCTTTACAAGCCTAACCCACAGAAGTGCCCTGGCATCGTGCCACCCGATGTTAGTTCCCAGTGCCTCTATCAAATAGAGCCACTGGAGTGATCTCTGGGGTGAACTTTCTATTTCCCATACACTCATCAAGATTTCTCTTGAAGAAGGCCAGTGAGGTGCTCTGCTTGACATGTATGGGAAGTCTATACCAGAGCATGGGCAGTCTCTGGGTTATGAACCTGTCCCTCTAGCATGTTCTGTTGATTGTGGCAATGAGGTTGAGGTCTCTGGAGCATGTGGTGCAGCGGGATTGGGATCTCTTTAGATGTAGCATTTCTAACAGAGCTGGGTCAGAAATGGCTTTGTAAGTCAAGCAGAGATCGCCTCTTAGTAGATGATGTGAGACAGGCAATAGTTGGAGTTTTTTTGAGTCTGTCCATGTAGGACATGTGTTTAAGGCCTAGGATCCTCTTCATGAGATACTATTGTGGCCTTTCCAACTGTTGCATGTTTCTACTGAGGTACATGCCAAATGGAGCATTGTACTCGATGACTTGCCTAATAAGGGAAGAGTAGAGAGAAATGATGACCTCTTTCTTCCTGGATGCAAAACCCTTGGTAATGAGATGTGCCACATAGAAGGACTTTCTGACAGTGGCAATGTGGTGGTCGAAGTAGAGGTTGCCAACCTGTGTCCCCAGATCTTGTATAATGCCTTCAGTATTCAGTGGGCTCCCATCCATGTGGTAATTAGTGGGAACTGAGGGATGATGACACATTTTTAGCATTAAGCTTAAGGCCAGGGTTTTGACACCAGTTATTGGTCTCAGTGTGGCCTTTCTGTAGGATGTATACTTCACTTGAGGAGTTAATAATGACTCCCAGCTTGCAGTTTTCTGTGAACTTGGTCAGCCAGAGTCCCTCCATGTTGGCATGGACTTCTGAGAAGTAGATGCCAAACAGAAGAGGACCCAGGACTGATCCCTGTGGTACTCCACTCGTGACCAGTCGG
This sequence comes from Protopterus annectens, assembly GCF_019279795.1. Classification (NCBI taxonomy): domain Eukaryota; kingdom Metazoa; phylum Chordata; order Ceratodontiformes; family Protopteridae; genus Protopterus; species Protopterus annectens. The sequence goes on from NC_056751.1 coordinate 457,390,876, forward strand.
CAGTCTGTCTTGGAGTTCACTACTTTCACACTGTGGGTTCTGTGACCCAATTTGCAACCCACCTAATGATATACGGGCTGATGCTCAGTTTGGTGAGTTTCTCAATAATTCCTGAGTGAAGAATGGTATCAAATGTCTTGGCCAGATTGAGGTAGGCTATAAGAACTGCCTTGTCCTCATCCACAGCTCTGGTGACTGACTCAAAGAAGTCAAACAGGTTGAGCATGCATGATCTACCTTTCACAAAATCAAATTACATGGGATCTAGTGTTTGGAGATTCCCTATATCCATGTTAATTAGGTCCATGATGATGCGCTCCATAGCCTTACCCATCAGACTTGTCAGGCTATTGGGGCAATAATTCCCAGGGTCTATAGTCACCCCCCCCTTTATGGAGAGGGATGACTGTAGCAGTGTGCCATTCAGTAAGGACAATGCCTGAGGTGAGACTGTGATTGAACAGGGCATACAGATGTGGTGTCAGTTCACTTTGCTGTTCATGTAGAACACATCCAGGGATATTGTTGGGTCCCATAGAAGCTGTATTTTTGGCCTTGTACAATGCAGCTTTAACCTGTACTGCAGTAAAGCTGTGTGCCTGGCATTACTCCGGTATTGTGACTAGTCCTTGGGGGGGGGGGGCAAAGTTGGGATTTAATCTGTTGACCAGTATGTTGGCAATATCAGTTGGCTCGGTGTAGGAGGTACCATTGTGCAGTAACTCAGAGCAAACCTGGGCATTTATTGAGGCTAATAAGGGAGATTTTCCAGTCTTGGGACTTCACCTTTCTGCAACAGTTTCTTCCTTCTGTTGTAGAGTTTATTAATGGCAGGGAACCTCCAGATTGGCATTGTTTTTTTTTTTTTTTTTTTTGAAGGAAAGCATCTTGATTCTGTTGGGTATGGCTGGTTACATATATTTATGTACATATTCATGCAGTGCATTGGTGTATGATTTGGCTGTCATGCATCTATTTTCCATTGGCATGGGTGCTGTGAATTTAGCCACCTCTGTTTTTAGGCGCTCAAAGTTAGAAATTTTTAGTCTAAAATCCAGGTTTTGTAGTATCTGTTGTAATTAATAGCAATTTTGTATAGTGATACTAGTATCACCAGACACTTTTTATGGAATTAAAGTAAATATTCTTTTTGGCACTGTTGCATACAGCAATTTATTTAGTTTTCAGGCATGTGTGTCACATGTGAACCAGTTTCCCTAATTAACTTTTCACTTAACCAAGGCTCTTTACATTGCATTGTTCATCAACTGTTATAAGGGTACCCATTAAATATCATTTGTAGTTAATGGTTATTATTAATTTTCTTTATTTATTTGCATTCATTTACCAGGATGGTCCACTGGGCCAGTGCAAGCTCATTTTCAGTTTCAGTGGAGGCCCGGGGAGAAAAGCTCCACATTAAAACTAACATACAATAAAAACATTTGAGTAGCAGTTCAATAAAGAAAGACATAGTTCACTAGTACATGCATTAGGAAATTCACATTAACAGTTAATAGTCACAAAAATGGCTAAATTACAAAACTGCAGTTCGCAAAAGGAATTATGTCACAGTTGAGTAAGGGTAGGAGCTTGTTGCTAGCATAAAATTAGCTGCAGTACAGTGCAGGTCATTTTTAGCAACTATATTAGTTACAATAGGAAATAAAAGCAACTACATTAGTTACAATTTAAATAAGGGATTATGTCAATTCCATGCCATAGTTAGGTGTAGTTTGAAATGTGATTGACAGTTTAACTGTAGTAATGTGAAAAGAATGTTAAACACTGAAAAATAAGTAATGCACATAACCTCAATAATAGTTTTGTTTTGGGAATGTTTAGAGAATTCAGTCCTGCTTAGGGGTATGGTTTTCTTAGGAGCAAGTAACAGGATTTTAGTTTTATTAGGGTTTAGGGCATGGATGTTGTTGGTCATCCATGTTTTGGTAGATGTGAGGAGACTTTGGGTATTTTTTTGAAGTTCAGATGTAAAGATTGCAGAGCAGATGATAGCTGAGTCATCTATATATTGTATTACATATCCATGAGTATGAAAGGCTTTAGACAGGTGAAGAAATAGTGAGAATACACGTTTATCTTCATCTCAAGCTTGGTTAACAGTATCCATGAAGGATATAAGAGCTGTTGTGGTATTATAGCCTGTCCTGAACCCGTGCTGAATTGGGGAAAGAAGTTGGTTTTGAAGTAGACAGTTTAGAAGCTGTGTGAATGCATTGCATTTTTCTAGGATTTTTGAGATGGGGATAGAATAGCAATAGGGCAAAACTATATTATTTTCTATAAAATATTAAGTACTCAACATATCTGTTGGCTAATGTTGTTCATGGCAGCTGCTTTCAGTGAGACAGAGTCAGAGAATCTGGCGTTTGTGTTGAGTGCTTTGATATGTTTCTAGAGAAGGGTCTGATATGTAGGTTTCTTAACAAAGCCCCTCATTTTATTACAGTTTTCATCCGGATGCAATCTGCCATAGTGTGTCGGCATTTCTAGATAAGGAAAATGTGTTTGGGAACCTTGGAAACATCCAGTTGTATAGTTGTCCTCCTCAAATGTAATTGCCATCATTAGATTGTATTAGCAATTAGGAAATCTTAGGAGGAGAGCAGAATAGTATGGCTTTATCAATATTGTGGCTATGCTATTATTCATGGTTTTAAATAATGTGGCAATATCAGTGGAACTTTACTGAAATTAGCAGTGGTTTAAATGAGCGGTCAATATCACAGAGGGAAGTAAGAGAAGTTTGCTTTCTATCAGCATTGTCAGAGATGGATTACACCAATGATAAAAATTACATACTCTTGCAAAACCATTATGAAATACTATGAGTAATACAAACTCCAATGTATCCCTCAAGATCAGTTGAAATGATACTCTCTTCATCATGCTAATCTAGAGCTGTAAGGTCCACTTTCACCAAGAATTTTAAGAAGACATCAATTATCCTCAATGTTAAATGCTTTTGAAAAGTCTAAATCTAGACTATCTAGAGGCTGTTTTTTCTCTGCACTTGAAAATAAAGTGAGGTAGACAATAGAGGAAGATCAGAATCCACGTTGCCTGCCAAATATTAAATGACAATAGAAACAGTATATTGGTCTAAGCTACTGAACTGCCTTATCAAAAATCCTGGAAAAGACAAAAATAATAGGGAGACTGGCTTGTAATTTGATTTGACATCCATTTAGGTTACTTTGCAAATAGGAACTGAGGCACTATCTTTCCACTTGTTTAGTAAATGTCCATACAATGCAATTCTTTGTTTAAATAATGTGAGTAGTACTTTATTTCACTTTATCCACTAGCATAACTTAAAAACTTTAAATTCTAAAAGTGGGAACAAAGTGCAAACTAATGAGAAACAAAGACCATAAACCATAAATGCTCTTTAAATATTGCTCCTTCTAATTTAGAAGGTTGCTAGTGTAACATGATTTGTATTACTACAAATACTTGGAAGCATAACAGTCTCCGGCCTTTACCTTTGTCACTGTTTTTCAACTATAATCATCACAATTCTTTCACAATACCGGAAAGGAAAAATGGTTCAAAAAATCTGAATCAAAATCAGAGACATTCCTGAAAATCTGAGAGACTTGAAATGTATGCTTAGCAATATGTTTAAGGTCAACGGTAGGAACTTTACCTGAAGAATCTCGGTCGCTTTTCTTTCTTAGCAAAGCCTTTGAAAATTGTCACAACTTGTCTTAAAATGCAGTGGAGGGTACATGCGCTATGATTAGCCAGTAAAATAAGCAGTTTCATATCCAATATTTGCTAGAAATAGTTTCACAAGCAGCAATGCTATGAGTGAAAGACCAAGCTGTCAATATTAATATATACTCAGAGTGGCTAGACTTAAACTGACTACTTTAATATTTTGTAGGGTTCATGTAGGGCTAGGAAAGGGTGTTGCTAGTTGCAGTAACAGCATGAGTCTGAAGATTAGAATGAGAACTGTGCAAGCAGAATGGATGCTTTCACAGAGATTATTGTCCTAAGGTAATGGATATATGCTAACATAGTATGCCCAAGATGTAGTTATGACAACACCATTCTGTGGTGTTACCAAGTGACACTGCAGGTTCCCAATATTTGAGGGCAAAGCAACTACATGTTACATGCTTACCTTGGGTGATGCTAAATGAGTTACTAGTATGTACTTGTAGCTGAACTTTCTATAATCTAAGATGCATTTTAAGAGTGCTAATCACACACATGGCAATAACTTCAACTCTGTTTTTGTTTTCTCAAGTTTATAAGGAGAAGCATTTAATTTCATAATATCTGAAACTGCCAGAGTATAAAAATATATCTCCCACTGTGTGACTGCAGCCTAGATTTTGAGACCAGGCAAGTATATGCCCCATTACTTGTCACCGAAGATTGAAGCTTAGACAATCATACATTTGTCTGTGTTTTTTTATCCTCTTGTGAGCTGTCCTATTTGGCACCCAGGAAGTAGCACTAAGTACATCAATAAATAAATTCATAATATCACTTTAAGTGTCTTGTCTGACCAACAACAGAGGATAATCTTGAGATGAAAGAGGAATGTGTTGTGCCACAGCTGATGAAAAGATTGCAATGAAAGTTAACAAATTTGTTTGTAGCTCTTTCAAGGATAGGCATTTCTGGAGCAGTAGCTGTGCTTATCTGGTTGACGCTTTAGGTCTAGTACCCTGTGATGTGGTGTGTGGATGGATGCACCTGATATAATTAGGGGAGCTAGTCATGTGCTGGTGTGTTTGTGTGTGTATCTGTGGATATTTCTTTCCTTTCCCCCTAAAGTTAGTATATTTAGTATGATAGCATAAAAATAATATGATAGATGGACAAAGGAGGTTCTGGCAAAAATAGATGTGAGTTTACTAGTACTGAAGAAATAATGAGGAAATGGTAAGTTAATTGGCTAAGAAGTGTTTATTATGATCTTAACTAGTATGATTTAACTATTTGATAAACTGAATCACTTAACAGAATCTAGAAGGTTATTAATGCATGCCTCATGGTGTGCTGAAATTCATGCTTTCTTAGGGCATTTCATTTCATATATCCAGGATTAGAAGAGAGTTGTTAGCATGTGTGGAGCCATTACATTATCTTGCTTAGGTGTAAATGCAAGTGGCTGACCGTGAGCTAGCAGGAAGTTAGTAGATGGGGTAGACTCTTACCCCTCCATATGAAGACCATTAGCAAAGGCTCCAAAAAGAAAAAAAACATGCAAACTTAGTCATGCTGGGAAATAGGAAGTTTCAAAAAATGCATTAAGGTAAGTTCTAAGCACTTTCCATTTTAAAAGAAGTCTGGTTACATGTGTGTTTCTTGCAATATAGGGTCACTTGGTAATCTGAGCAAAGTCAGTTTGTTTCATCTAACACCGTCTTTAATTTGTCAGTACAAAAAAAGGTGTCATTCGGTATCCACCTTTTCAAATATATCATAAAAATTACAACTTAGTTATCAATGCCATTGAAATAGACCATATTGGTAAAACCTCCATTCAGAATGCTGAGTAGGAATAATCAAGCCTAATTGCACTGTTTTGGTAGGGGTACTCTAGCAGACACACAACTTTGGATAGTTGTTAAGTTAATAACCTTGGGGGAAAAAATCAAAGATGTAGCAAAAGCTGCAGAATGTCAAGTAGTGGGAAAATACAGAGCAGATGAGACCAGCAGGTTACATGTAGGAGTTTACAGATCATAAAGAGTGTCAGCAGTACAATAGAAAGTAATCTGTTTGCCTGGCGGAAAAGTGGAAGTATCTGAGTCAGATAACGGCAGAACTACTTTAAGCTTTGTACAGAAAATTGCTGCACTATACCTTTCATCATCCATACTTCACAGGCATACTGATATACTGTTTAAATTACAGCTACAGAACAGAACAGTGCTTTTATCTTTGCAAAGAATCTTGCTGCACCTTTCATGAAGTGCACTTTATTGATGCAGTGACACACTGTTTTATTTACAGACAAATGAAACTACTTCACTAACAAACCTATAAAAATTCTGCAACAGCTTACAGTTAGAAAACCATATCATCTTATTCTGGCAGCAATGAGAGGTTTACCTAAGAATAAAAGAATTCAGACACCAGTCATTTGCCTCAATAAGCAATGTGACTTGTCTTGCAATAGGCCAGGTCTTGGAAAGACCTTTACACAAATAACACATTAAATGCCTTATTATACAGGTGAAGATCAATTCTCATGACAGATCACATAATAATTCAACAATAACAAATAGGAGTCTAAGCACTGTCATGTGATTTTGTTTAACTGTGATGTTATCGAAACATAAATAAGCAACTCTTGTGTATACTGGCCAAATGCTGACTCTCTGCATAATGTGTTTATTAACAGCATGCCTGACAGAAGGTATGTCATCCCTTTACATTGAAGTGGAAAAGAAACAAGACTTTGCTAAGTTTATTGATTGCAGATAAATACATGCACAAGACACAAGTGCAACAAGATTAGAACAGTAAAGAGATTGTCAACAAAGTCTTTATGAATGGTAGCAAAAGCCTTATTGTGTCATTTTAAAGTGGCCAAAACTACAGTCCTCATTATGTGAACCAATCTAAAACAAATGAAAAGTGGATTCAAAAGTCTCCCAATAATGAAGAAAGTGATCCAGGAAGGCTATACCGAATTTATGTTAATGAATACTTATGAGAATGATGAAATGGATAAACTAAATGATGACTCAAATACTTTTGAAAAACGTCATTCCATTACACCACCGGTATCATTCTTTGTTCTGTAGATAGTGGCTATGGAGCCATATTTGTTTCTTTATGAGGAATCAAGAAACTGAAGTCATGCTTGATTGATTTTTGAAAATTAACAAGAATATCTCAAAAAATATATTAAAATAACAAAGATTTTTTTGGAGGGGGCATATCCCTGAACACTCATGGAAGGCTGGACATCATAGATCTCCCTAACATTTATACCACCTCTATAATCACATTACAGTGGGGAAAGTCAAACAAAAAAAAACAATCCACTAGAAGTGTGCCTTTGACTCACACAATCCAACTAACTTTAATGAATAGCAATGTAAAAAATGTAGAAATGCTCCATGACTGAATATACTGCAACTCCGTACCAAAATCCTAGTCATATCTCATTCAATTTCTAAGAAAGTATTCTCAACATATCTGTAACTATTGCATGTAAAAGCCTTCAGCTTTCGCAGAAAGACAGAAATCTGAAAACTGTGATAGATGGTTTGTGTGACGGGGACTGGGCTTGACCAGCTGATGCCTCCTGGCCCACTGCACTACTGATGTCTCTTGGAGGATAGGAGTTTCGCTACGGAAGATGCCATGATAATCTGTGCTAATAGTGTGCATGTGCATATGACAGAGCCTTTCTCCCCTAATCAGGTAGCTATTGTAAGTTAGGGAGCTTGTTGTGTGAGGGAAGGATAGCCCACTCCAAAAGACATGCAGACAGACCCATTTCTGGATTCATGTCAACACAGCAACACCATTTTCACTAAATGCACATTCAGTGAGAACATTTAGCTAAAAGCACTTTCAGGAAATATCTGAGCAAATCTTCTTTTGCATGGAAGATGCCACCCTGCATCCTCCAAATGGAGAGACATGTTCCACCCCCCTGAAAATAAATATACCTAGTGAGGGGTCACACAACAGTGGAGAAAAGGGAATTTTCCACTACTGGTGAAAGTGGTGTCAGCTAAATGTATTTACTGAATGTGCATTCAGCTAATGTGCAGCTGATAAAATGACGCATTCCCTCCACTCCCTGCCTACCATCTCTGCAGTAAATACAATGACCCATTCCCTGTCTACTTACTCTGTAGCCGATACAATAACCCATTCCCTCCACTCCCTACCTACCTACTATGCAGCCGATACAATGACCCATTCCCTCCACTCCCTGCCTACCTACCCTGCAGCCAATACAATGACCCACTCTCTCCACTCCCTGCCTACCTACTATACAGCCAATACAGTGACCCATTCCCTCTCCTCCCTGCCTACCTACTATACAGCTGACACGACCCATTCCCTCCACTCCCTGCCTACCTACTCTGCAGCCGATGCAATGACCCATTCCTTCCACTCACTGCCTACCTACTCTGCAGCCGATACAATGACCCATTCCCTCCACTCCCTGCCTACCTACTCTGCAGCTTATACAATGACGCATTCCCTCTCCTTGTTGTGTACCTACTCTTTGAGCAGGGGAAATAATGGTCACATTTTGCTTCCAAGTCAGGAATGAATGAGCCATATGGCTGTCCTATAGTCTACTTTTGACTGTCTTCTGGATCTCACAGAATAAAGCAGTGAAATGGTAAAGGTAATGCAGCCATTTTCACAGACTCCTACAGAGGTCATGGAGAGGGGATGAGTTGAAAAAATCTGAATACAGTTTCATTGAAAAATCTTTACTTTTCATTACAAATTTGAAGAACTGACAAATTATAATCCTATAAGCAGGACTGAGAAACAGATTAAAGTATGTGCAGCACAAACTGCTAGTTTGCATAATTTGAATGGGAGATGCAAGTTATAAACAACACTGAAAAATTATTTGCAGCCAGATCCTTGTTTACAGTGATAAGCTCCTAGCTCTAGTCAAGATGACCTGAGTTCCATGTCCCAAAATAAAGACTATACTAGCAGACCTCACTCACCACTCTAATCCCCCACCTGCCATTCCAACATACAACACCGACACATAGACACCCATACGCATAAATACAAACACACACACAGACATCTAAATACAGCCACCCATGCATACCCACACACATATCCAAATAGCTGCAGTCCTGCCCCTAAACAAACCCACACACACACACATGTTCAGAGATCATACCTTTCAATATCTTAATGCAAGAAATCTGGACAAAGATGACAAAATGGGTGAACAAAGACCTAAAAATAGGGACATATTTTAAATATTACTCTTATAAGCTTAGAAAGTTGCTAGAGTAAAAAGGGTTTATTTTAACATGCATTTTCTGAAGGATTTGAAGTCTGAAAGTCAAATGTATGTCATTATTTAGAGAGTTCAATCCTCAGATCATCCCAGTAATTCTTCAGAAAAACACAGATTTTATGAGGAACAGATGAAAAATATGAGCCATAAATCTGGAGATTCTGCAAAAATCTGTACAGTTTAGAGAAATTTCAGAGATGGCTTCACTGTATACCAGGGGTAACAGCACAGGCAGGTAAGGCAGATGCACCTACAGATCATTTTGCAGTACCTGCATTCATTCTGTTAGACCTAATCCATGCATAACAGTGAATGGGGGTATACCACCAAAAGGCAGCATATGCTTTTTCTGCTTTGTGGCCAAAATAATGCAATAGATCATGTCTCTGAATTACTTTAGCAAACTATTCCATTGCTGGTGCCATTTTTGAAGAAGAGCACATGGCTAGCTAGCAGTATGTATAGACTACTACATTTGCATGAAGCTTCACAAGTAAGATTGCTCTCCATGCTTCCACTAGTAACTGCAAATCGCTGTGTTGACAAAGTGGTCTCTCAATTGCTTAGGCTTACTGCTCTTTGAAAAACTGTCAAGTAAAGGTATTCTCAGTCTGGTAAAGCATTCTAAATCCAAAGACATGAATATGGAAAGGCTCGCAGATTTGTAGTGACATCTTTTCAATGTGTATAAACATCTGATTCTTCTTACATAGCTCAGGATTCTGTATAAACTGACTAACTGAAAGCTAAATGAAATGATTAACTGGCATACTTTCTGTTAGATATAAGTTCACCCATGACAACATAAATAAACCTGCTGCACAAATCTAGTTAAATTTGTTGATGGATAAAATATTTATCAGTCTGTGTAAAATCATCACACATGTTGTTTCAAAGGTCAGTGTAGAGCTGACGATATCAAACATATGTGTTGAGAGCAGTTCAAACCGGTCCGTTGTGTAGTCTTTGGGGATGCTTTAGAGGAATGTATAGTCTTTTGAAAATTAACATGTATATGACCATGCATCTTTTGGGGCATGGATGATGTATATAGCCATTTATTATTCATGCTTTTAATCAATACTAGATTATAATTGGTTTAAGCTGCACACAGCTTGAAGTGGTACTATTTGAAATAATTCAAACTCCATTTACTGAACTTATTAAAGGATTATAATGTTTTGCCTATTTTTAATTAACTCAAGTTGCACTATATTCAATTTTATTTTATCAGTGTGATATGTTTTACTTCCATTGCTACTGACTACCCTTGGAGTTAGTATACGTATGTAACAGATGTGAGATGCAAATCCCCCCCCTGCACACAAACAATTCTTTATATGCATTTCTTTCGGGCAATGCATGGGTATGTTTGCTGTATTGTAATTTTACTTGTAGAATTCAAGGAACTTTGATTTCTGGTATATATATTTCCGAGCAGACCCCTTACTTCATCATTGCAAATTGCTAGCAAATACCATCTGTCTCTCAAAGACTAATAGGGCTATCTTTCTCTTTGGAACACTGATTTGCAAGATTATTTGTCAAGGCTAAAGTCACTCATTAAGAAGGATACTTCCTTCTCAAAAACACATATATGTCCAGAGAAGTAGATGAGACAATTAAATCTGCCAGGTCACCTCTATTCAACTCCACACTGGGACAAAGAGCTTTCTGTAGACTAAGATTTTCAAACTGGAAACACCTGCCTACAGAAGTTAAAAAAAGAAGAATCCAGTAAGAATTTCAAAAGAGCTCTGAAGGTGCATCTCCTTACAGGTTACCCATCTATGTCAAGCAATGTTCTTCATTAGCACTCTTCAAGAAAAATCTTGATGAGTGGATGGGAAATAGGAAATATACCCCGGGGATCACTTCTGTGTCTCTGCTAGACAGTGGCACAGGAAAATAACTTTCTTGGGTGGCATAAGCCAGGGAACCTTGTTGGCTAGGCTTACATAGGCCCTTGGGCCGATAGCCTAGTACCTACCTATGAATCTCTTTGCACCTGTTACCTATAGAATGATGAATGCCAACATCACTTACCATCCGCCTTTTAGTAGAGTAGTTCTCCATTCACTGTGTGTTACGATTCAGATTATACCTTACTTTCTACTGATATGTAATTGGTGTGCATTTTATACTAACACACTATGATCATTCATTCTTTGTATTCTGCTACTTTTCTACTCAGATACAAGTACTGTCAGTGTAACTTAATTATTGAAAACTACTCCACTGTAAAGTGATAGTAACTTGCTCATCGAAAACTGCCTCCTCACTGTAAAGTGATTGCATAGTGTACCATAAACTTGGGTCATGACTGAAAAATATCAAATCACCAGTTCATGCAACAGGTCATCAAATAGTAAATGGAGAAATAAAATAAACTAAATTAGAATAGTCTACTGGTTTTTGTTTTTTTTTGTAAACTGTCATTATTTATTGATACATGTTGTGTTATAGCATTGGTTTTAATCTAGTTTTGCAATGCGTTGCTGTTTTGATCATTGTTGTTGTGGTACATATTGCTTATTTTTGAGTGATTTTATGTATTTTGATTGTTTGATTTAATCTGATGCAGAGCTATGGAAACACTTATGTCTAATTGTTTTATACAAATCTAAATGAACCGCTTCTGGAGATTTAAAGAAAAGAGCAACATGCTGTTTAAGGACTATCTTATACAAACTATTTTTGAATAGTAACTTGCACTCTTTGAAGTGAGTTCAGAACATGTTTTCTTTCAGGTCATTGCATTACAGAAGTAATTAGCATGACAAACAGTGGCTCTCAGCCTGCTACTTACAAATCTTTAATATGTAAATTTCAGGAATGTGAGTGGGTATCTCAAATGGCAAATCTTCTCAGACAGCATGAGCCACTTTGCCTTCATATTCAAGTACTGCCTTCTCCTTAATGCATCTTATTTCAACAGATGCTGCAAGCCTTAGATTTTGGAAATGCTTAGTATAACAATTCTTCCTGCATAGCTCTGCCCTTCATGTATTTCTGATGTGCATGGTAATATACAGTGGGGTGAACATGGACTCGAGAGTTTCGGAGTAGGCATAAAACTGTAGTAGCATCTCAAAAGTTATATTTTAAAATGTAAAATAAAATAACTGCAGTTTAATGGTTTGATGAGTGTTGAATGTAAGATAGTAATACATTAATTTAGACATAGGACATTAAGCAATTTAACTTAAGCTGGAAAATTGTTGGATTAAGTTTTTTTTTGTTTGTTTTCTTTTCTTTATGACTGGAAAGACACTAGAAATATAACAAACAAGTCCTGAGTATTTCTGCTTAGGTCTTAACAGATCATAAAATGATAAAAATAAAAACCTGAGTACATAATTATATAAACTACAAATACTAACAGGGAAAACAATGCTTAATAATTAGAAATAAGGGTAGCAATACACATCTTGAAGTATTACTAACAGCTTACTGAATGCTGCTGTGGAAACAACAGAGCAATAATACTTTTTCAAATATTAGATGATAGTCACTAGATGTTCCTATCCTATCTATAACCAGGATAACAAAAGGGTAACTGCAAGTGATAAGCCCTAACAAGAATGGAAAACCACTGGCATATACGCTTAAGAAACAGCCTCATTGCAGTGATTCTGCACAATTGGTAGAACCACCACAGTGGATTGTCTTCACGACCGTGCTAAATACTAAGGTGGCATTCTGGGGGAGTAGCCCATGATAATTAGACATATGCTCTTCTCTGAAAATAACTGCAGAAAGGGATTTGTACATCGAGACCTGTGAGACCATGTTTCAGTTAAGTGTGAAGGAGTTTGTCAGAGAGGTAGCAGTGAGGTTTGTACTTCAGGGTGTATATCTGGGTTGCAGCATGTGTGCATTTCTGAAGTGATACAGGTGGTCTCTGTTGAGAGTGCATGTGTGTGAATGTGGAACTGCCTGGCTGGTTGTACTAGAGAGGGCAGTTAGGGAATAGGTTCATTCCAGGTGTGTGTGTGTGTGTGTGTAGGGAGGGAAGAGGGAAGCTTGGGTGATGTCTGTGAGAATGTGTGTGTGGGGGAGCACGGTAGAGTAAGTAATGACGGCTATGGTAGTAGGACACCCCTTAAATTATTTCTGAAAAATTCAGGATAAAAGCCAATAATGATAGAGGAACACAGATCCAAATCAGGGACTACTTTCAAAATATCACAGCGTTTCAGTGAAAAATTTAAAACAACAACAGGTTTAGCATCACAATGCATTTTCTGTGCAATAAGATGTATGAAACTGTAAAATACAGCATTACTGACTGATTGTAATTCTACGTGACTTAATATACAAGGAACAGTACAAATATAACAGGCAAAATTAGGGATGTGATGGAAAATCAGTGACACCTCAGAGGTGTGTGTGTGTGTGTATTTGTGAGAGAGAATGTGTGCATGTGTGTTACAGATTTAATAAGCGGGCTCCCTGTGAAAATGCAATACATGGGCTTCCAGTGGTAATTACCACAGGAAGGTGCTAAATAGCATTAGTGGTAATGCCACTTAAGAGATATCCAAATTAGATGATAAGACAGCCTTACTGCAGTGTGGCTAAACGAATCGGTGAATCACATTTCCCGGGTTTGGGTAAATGGTCCGTTTTGTCCATAGCAATTTATATAAGTACAGGGCAAGTTTTCTAAATCTAAACTCATGTGTAATGCTGGCTTGGTATCCATAGATAATAATTACTTACCAGTTTGTATTCCATAGTGTAGTTGAACTACAAATTTGACAATAATTGGTTGTGTATAACTTTTTGGACGATTTAAAAATCACAGCTGGCCAAACACATCAATGAGATTATATATTTGTAAATTGTCTGAATGGGAATGCCACATATTTCAGAGCAAAACGCAATGGAAAACGTCCAGTGTTATAAAGACCAAGGCTGCAAGTGAATACGGTTAAGCTGCTTGTTTTTTATTGTTACACACTTTTCGTTCGCATCACATACGAACTTCTTCAGATAAACAGGGGCATTAAAAAATAAAACATTTTAAATCGTAATCCACTAGGTCACATGATATTGAATGCCCTGTACAGGAAAGGCTAATGAATAATTAATTTGTTACATCCAACAAAACCCCGCCCAACATGTTTCAAATATGAACCTTTTCACAGCATTATCTCATGTGCAAATGACACATATTTTAGACCATTTTTGTATCTGCAAGTTTAATTTTTAGATTGCACCAACTTTATTTATTTATTTATGGAATGTGGACTCATGGAATTACATACTACACCAGACTGAGTTGCAACCAGAAGAGGAGAAATAAGAATATAAAATTATCCAACCAGTCAGTCAAGCTCATGTCAGGTTAATGCATAATACTTAAAACGTTTGAAATGAAACAGAAGACTGATATTTCTGCTGTTCTGCAGTAAACTAATAAACTAGGGGGGAAAAAAACAATGTTTTAGACATAGCGTACTGCATGTAGAAATGCTAAAACTATTACTCACTTAACAGCAATATTTTAAGTAATGCTCATTACTTAGTCAGTCAGTCATGTCCTGGCATGTCATTATAAAACGTCCATTTGTACTTATCAGCTTAGCAAAGGGACAGCTGATGTTGTACAACTGAAAGACAAATGGAATAAGAGAGCTGTTGCTACACGTTAAGCATTGTAGGATTTCCACTGGAAGAGAAAGAGAGGCCTAAACAGTATACATTTTAAAGGTACACGTTGAGTCAAAGGGAATTACAAGTATACACTAACCTGTTTTTAATTAAAAACAGAACTAACTACAGAGGGTAAGAATTTCATAGCACTCGGGAAGAAGGATGAGAATCAAAGAGTAGACAGGCTACTGTGTCACAAATAAAGAAAGGAGCAAAGGATGACGCGCAAGATGAAGATCTTAAGAAAATGAACACAGGGAAAGGTCAAGGGTAGAAGAAATTCAAGACTACACAGAATGGCAGGAATTGAGTAGGAAAAGTGAAGAGACTGTGGGAAAGAGAATTATGAATGATATCAGAGGGGTACGCATCAAGAGCAAAAGCACGCAAGGGAACTTGGTTGTGTTGGAAGCACTAATGATAAAGACCAAGAGAAATGTGGTCAGAAGGAAAGTATGGACACATGACAAGAAAGTGTGGGATACAGTCTTACCTGGCTGTGAGTTACTGAAAAGAGAAATGTGGATATGAACAGTGGAGTGGTGTTAGTAATCTTAAAGGAAAATTTGGACTGAGAGTTAGCAGATCATGAGGATATGACAAAAAGAACAGTCAGAGGAAGGGTGAGAACATCAAGAGGAATGAATGGAAGGCTAGGAACTAATGTAAGCTTCAATGCAATAAAGTTAGCAGCAAATGAAAAACATTGGGGTTGGGAGGGTGGCTTAATGTTTAAGGTGTTTGCCTTACAAACACAGAGTGCAAGGTTTGAGTCTCACAAGGGATAATTGGCTAGGCTTACAAGGGCAGTTAGCCTAGTACTAACCTATGAATCTATGAATTTTGTAAAAACATAAATGCTGTTTGCAGTTTGATCTCTAACAGTTGTACACAACTGTTTTCTGTAAAATGTTATTTCTCTAATTGTTTTAGCTGCCAATGCAATTTTCTTGCTGACTTCATGAGACCGTGAGGGAATATGTTGTAATCAGTCATTAAACTCATGAGATGGCTAGAGAGGATGAAAGTTAAGGTAGGCATCCTCTATTTACCAAACATAGATTGAGATGTGATTGTCATCCAGTATAGACAAAGACAGCAGATTAGTTAAAAACAAACAAACATTAGCACTGTATTATGAACTTTCATATAATATAGCATGCAGGTTCTTACTCCACTGCACACAATTAAACCTGTGTTACAACATGAGTTATCTTTCTGGTATCTGTCAGTTAGGAAATTGCCACCAAGGATGGAAATGAAAATGTCTACTGTGATGTCTCCTCTCTGGGCAAATAATCAAGGAGCCTGAATCCTCACCACTGAGACTGGAGAAGAATGTTCACTTAGAAGAAAAATGGATACACCTAGTATTCCCAGATGTAGCTTTCACCATCAAGCACAATTACCCTTAAGAGCACACAGGGAACACATTCAGCCTGGGGTCTGGGTTTCTCTCTCTGTCTCTCTCCAGGTCTGCAATAAGGCTTCCCACTGGCACAGCCATTAAGTCATCAGCCGACTGTCCAAATCAAGTCCTCCAGCAACATCTCTGGTAAACCAGTGCTTTTTGCCCCTGCCCCAAACAGCTGAAACACACACTCTGAGATTTCATTTACACACACATACACACACCCCCCTGGGAAAGGCCGGCACAGGTTTAATAGCTATGCCCCCTTCTGCCTAGACAATAATTTAGTATACACTACTCTAAGGCTCTTATGAGGGTACCCAATTACACTGAGTGAAATTAATATTATTATGAATGGTAGTTTGAACAATACAGTAAGGCTTTCAGGAGTGGCCACAGAGTCACCAAACAGATATGAATACTCTCAAAGGTTAAAATATTCTCTAAAGGACCAGCCACAATGAAAATGTTAAATATATTTAATATAAGAAAAGTTTAAATATATTTACCATATTTAATAATAATAAAAGAACATGAAAATACTAAGCATCCATTTACAATAAACACCAGAGTTTCAACCACAGCAAATATTAAAATAACAAAAATGAATAGATTCACACAGATATAGAAAAACAATATTTATTTATTTAATTTATTTGCAATTTGATTAACCCAGCCACTGTGGATGCACAAGCCTGTGCATTTCTTTGTGCCGGTCCCAAGCCCAGATAAATGGGGAGGGTTGCTTCAGGAAGGGCATCTGGCATAACAATTGTGCCACAACACTTATGGTGCAAAAATTTCATACTTCCATACCAGATCGGTCGAGGCCCGGGTTAACAACGACCAACAAGGTGCTGGTGGAAATTGGGCTACTGTTGGCCGAAGGAGAAGAGGAGGGCGAAGGCATGCCTGAAGGCAGGAAGAAAGGAGGAAGGTTAGGAGTGTAGCAGTGAGGGTAGGAACTTTGAATGTTGGCAGTATGACTGGTATAGGAAGAGAGCTAGCTGATATGATGGAGAGAAGGAAGGTTGATATATTGTGCGTGCAAGAGACCAGATGGAAGGGAAGTAAGGCCAGGTGTTCAGGAAACGGGTTCAAATTGTTCTATCATGGTGTGGATGGCAGGAAAAATGGGGTAGGAGTTATACTAAAGGAACAATATGCCAAGAGTGTTTTAGACGTGAAGAGAGTGCCTGACAGAGTGATGTTTATGATGCTCGAAATTGATGGTGTAATGATGAATGTTGTTAGTGCATATGCTCCACAAGTTCGGTGTGTGATAGATGAGAAAGAGAAAATTTGGAGTGAGTTGGATGAAGTTGTGGTGAGTGTACCCAAAGGTGAGAGACTAGTGATTGGAGTGGACTTTAATGGGCATGTTGGTGAAGTGAACAGAGGGGATGAGGAAGTGATGGGTAGGTATGGTGTTATGGAGAGGAATGCAGAAGGTCAGATGATTGTGGATTTTGCGAAAAGGATGGACATGGCTGTGGTGAATACATATTTTAAGAAGAGGGAGGAGCATAGGGTGACATACAAGAGTGGAGGAAGATGCACACAGGTGGATTATATCCTATGTAGGAGGGCCAGTCTGAAGGAGATTGGAGACTGTAAAGTGGTGGCAGAGGAAATGGTCTGTAGGATGACGTTGGTGATCAAGACAAGGAGGAGGAGTGTGAAAGCATTGCCAAGGATTAAATGGTGGAAGTTAAAAAAGGGTGATTGTGAAGTGGAGTTTAGGGAAGAGTTAAGACAGGCACTGGGAGACAATGGAGAGTTACCGAATAGCTGGGTAACTACAGCATAACTAGTAAGGGAGACTGCTAGAAAGGTGCTTGGTGTGACATCTGGACAGAGGAAGGAGGACAAGGAGACCTGGTGGTGAATGAAGAAGTACAGGAGAATATACAAAGGAAGAGGCTGGCAAAGAAGAAGTGGGATTGTCAAAGAGATGAAGAAAGTAGACATGATTATAAGGAGATGAGGCGCATGGCAAAGAGAGAGGTGGCAAAAGCTAAGGATAAGGCGTATGGAGAGTTGTATGAGAGATTGGACACTAAAGAGGGAGAAAAGGACCTGTACCGATTGGCTAGACAGAGGGACAGAGCTGGAAAAGATGTGCAGCAAGTAAGGGTGATAAAGGATAGTGAGGGAAAGGTACTCACAAAAGAGGAGAGTGTGTTGAGTAGATGGAAAGAGTATTTTGAGAGGCTGATGAATGAAGAGAATGCGAGAGAGAACGTTGGGTGATGTGGGGATAGTGAATCAGGAAGTGAAACAGATTAGCAAGGAGGAAGTAAGGACAGCTATGAAGAGGATAAAGAATGGAAAGGCTGTTGGCCCAGATGACATACCAATGGAAGCATGGAGGTGCTTAGGAGAAATGGCAGTGGAATTTTTAACTAGATTGTTTAATGAAATTTTGGAAAGTCAGAGGATGCCTGAGAAGTGGAGAAAAGGTGTTTTGGTACCCATCTTTAAGAATAAGGGTGATGTGCAGAGCTGCAGTAACTACAGAGGGATAAAATTGATCAGTGTCAGCTTGAAGTTATGGGAAAGAGTAGTAGAAGCTAGGTTAAGAAGGGAGGTGATGATTAGTGATCAGCAGTATGGTTTCATGCCAGGAAAGAGCACTACAGATGCAATGTTTGCTCTGAGAGTGTTATTGGAGAAATACAGAGAAGGTCAGAAGGAGTTGCATTGTGTCTTTGTAGACTTGGAGAAAGCGTATGACAGGGTGCCTAGAGAGGAGTTGTGGTATTGTATGAGGAAGTCGGGAGTGTCAGAGAAGTATGTAAGAGTGGTACAGGATATGTACGAGGGTAGTGTGACAGTGGTGAGGACTGCAGTGGGAGTGACAGATCTGTTTAAGGTGGAGGTGGGATTACATCAAGGATCAGCTCTGAGTCCTTTCTTATTTGGAGTGATGACAAATGAGATCAGACAGGAGGCCCTGTGGACTATGATGTTTGCAGATGACATTGTGATCTGTAGTGAGAGTAGGAATCAGGTTGAGGAGACTCTGGAGAGGTGGAGATATGCTCTAGAGAGCAGAGGAATGAAGGTCAGCAGGGCTAAGACAGAATATATGTGTGTAAATGAGAGGGAGGGTAGAGGAATGGTGAGGATGCAGGGAGTAGAGTTGGTAAAGGTGGATGAGTTTAAGTAATTGGGATCAACAGTTCAGAGTAATGATGAATGTGGAAGAGAGGTGAAGAAGAGAATACAGGCAGGGTGGAATGGGTGGAGAAGAGTGTCAGGAGTGATGTGTGACAGACGGGTACCAGTAAGAGTGAAAGGGAAGGTCTACAAGAGGGTAGTGAGACCAGCTATGTTATATGGTTGGAGACAGTGGCATTGACAAAAAGCAGGAGTCAGAGCTGGATGTGGCAGAGTTAAAGATGTTAAGATTTGCCCTCGGTGTGACTAGGATGGATAGGATTAGGAATCAGTATATTAGAGGGTCAGCTCATGTTGGACAGTTTGGAGACAGAGCAAGAGAGACGAGATTGCGTTTGTTTGGACATGTGCTGAGGAGGGATGATAGGTATATTGGGAAAAAGATGCTAAGGATGGAGCTGCCAGGTAAGAGGAAAAGAGGAAGGCCTAAGATAAGGTTTATGGATGTGGTGAGAAAGGACATGCAGGCAGTTGGTGTGACAGAGCAAGATGCAGAGGATAGGAAGAAATAGAAAGAGATGATCCGCTGTGGCAACCCCTAACGAGAAAAGCAGAAAGAAGATGATGATGATTTATTTGCAATTTGATTACCTGGGAAGACCACTGGGCCAAACTGACCCATTTTCAGTGGAGGCCCGAGGAGAAAAGCTCCAAGATATAAGATGCATTATACAATTTGGATACAACTGATAGTTAATAAAGATATTATGTTGAATTGTTACTCATAAATGCATTCAATATCATGCATAGTTAAATTCATTAAGCTTGAATTTAGGGATCATACAGTTTCATTTGAGAAAAACAGATATGGGATAGGTGTGGAAACAGTTTACATACAAACTTTTTAAGAAAATGTAAATACGCTTTACATACACACATCAACAATAGAATGCTATTTACAAGGTTGGGCTGTGTGAGGGTAGCTGTAAAAGTTAAGAGCTTAGAGAGAAGCTATAGAAATTGTTGAGAGCATAGATAGGCTCATAGGATGATAATTATGAGAGTTGTAGAGCTTGGGAACCAGAGCGAGAACCCCCCTTGGATTAAGTAGGGGAAGGCAGGTACATTTCCATTTAGTGGACAGGTGTTTGAATAGTTGGGTTTTGAAGTTTTCTGAGTTTGGTATTGTTCTTGGTGTGGAGGGAAAGGAATTCCATTTTTTGCCTAGTGAGAAAGATAGGAGAAGTTGGCCAGCAGGACGTTTAGGTTTATGGATAGTAATTAAGATCTGATTTTCAGATCTGAGAGCTCTGTTGGGTGTAAAAGGGGGAATGATGTTAGTTACAGCAGGACATTTTGTTGGGTGAAATATGAGTCTATGTGCAGTAATGAGTTGGAGATAGTCTAGGTAGTTTGGGAGTTCAAGCCAATTTAGGGATTGTAGGGTTAGGCAGTAACGGGTGGTATTTTTAGATATAGAGGCAAATTTAGAGATTTTGTTGTAGCAGTTTTCTAGTTTAGAGGTGATAGAGGAGGACAGATTGGTTAAGAGAGGGCCTCTGTATAGTAAGGAAGGAAGAAGATAAGTCGAGGCCAGAGTTTTCCTGGTAGAGTTGGAGAGAAAGTGATTATTCCTATATTGCATACCTAGCTTTTGGTGGGTTTTCTTAATATTTTGTTGCGTATGAATATCAAACTTGAGGTGTTCATCTACAGTAATGCCAAGTAGTTTGGAAGGGGAGACTACTTCTATATGTGAGTTGGTTTGACTATAGACTTTGAAGTTGTTTTTATCATAGGAGAGGGTCTTTGTGGGAGGGAATAGTAGAATCTTTGATTTATTTGCATTGAGAGAGAGGTGGTTTTGGCACATCCAGTTTTCAGTTGTTGAGAAAGCAGTTTGGGTTTTAGTCAGAAATTCAGAGATGTTTAAGGCAGAGCACACTAAGGTTGAATTGTCTTCGTATTGAATGATTTTAGCATCAGGAATATTTATTTTTATTTTATTTTTTTTATTTTACATTTGTTAACTGGGGGTGTCTGACTGAGCTGAAAATGCCCTTTTTCAGCAGAGGCCCAGGGAGAAAAGCTCCACAAAGAAAAATTATAGACCCATTTTGTTATTTAGACATGATCAGTATACACACAAATTACAGGAGACATGTTTTTACAGTGGTATGCATGGAGAGAACAAAAAAAATATATATTCATTTTAAAAATAAAGGTAATTAATAGATTTGTGGTGTACAGCTGAAATTTGGAACATAGGCAGAATACATACATAGTACACAGGTACAGTACATATATTGTAGATTAGCCAGTGTTTGTGAGTAAGATTGAAAACTATTATCAAGTGTTCTAGATTTTGAATGTATGTGTTATCCGGTTTCACTAGCCTGGGGAGCAATATTGGCACTGCCAACTTTCCTTGAGATGTTGCCTGATGAGGTCCTTAAAGGAGGCTTTGGATGATGTGTTTTGAATGCTTGTAGGGACAGAGTTCCATTTTTTAGCCACTGAACTACTATATAGTGCATCTCCAAAGCTATTGTAGCTGTTGGTGACTTCTAGTAGTAGTTTGCTTGATGATCTAAGAGACCTTTTGGCTGAGTGATGTTGTACAAGGTTTTTGAGGGCAGGACACTTATTGGGGAGGTAATACATAGAATGACAGAGGCAGAGCTGATTGTAGGTTAGGAGGTTGGGCAGTTCAAGCCAGTGGAGCTGTCTCAAAGCAGTACAGTGATGAGTTCTATATGAGCAATTTGCAGCAAAGCGGGCAATTCTGTTATAGCAGGCTTCCATTTTGCTTAGTTCAGTTTTGTTGAGATTAGTCAGAATGGGAGATGCATAGAGTAAGGTGGATAAAAGTTGTGAGCGAGCAATGGCTGATCTTGTGTTGTTGGTAAGAAATGGTTTGATATGGTAGAGCGACCCCAGTTTGGCATGTACTTTTTTAATAGTTAAGTTGAGATGACTAACAAATTTTAGGTGGGAGTCTATGGTTATTCTCAATAGCTTAGCCTGTGCCACTGGAACAATTGGAGAAGCATTAGTGGAGTAGATAGCAAATTTACTGTTAATGTTTTTGTTAGAACTGGTTATAATCATAAACTGAGTTTTCTTTGGATTGAGGATAAGTTGGGCTTTGGTAAGGTAGTTGTCAATGTCAGAGAATGCTAGTTGAGTTGTTTGCAGGAGGGTGGGAATGTTTTGTGCAGCACAGATTAAGGTAGTGTCATCTGCATACTGAATTATAGATGCATGCTGTGTGGAGGTATGGAGGTCATTTGTGAAGACTGTGAATAGTAGTGGTCCTAAGATAGAACCCTGTGGGACTCCTATAGTTATGGACAGCGGAGGAGAGAGAGAATTTTCCCATTTCACAGCTTGGTACCTGTCAGTTAAGTTGCTTTGGAACCAGGTAAGAGTGGAATTTGATAGATGATATTGGTTTAGTTTGTTTAGCAGGATTTGGTGTGAGACTGTGTCAAATGCTTTGGACATATCCAAAAAAAGAGTTGACACTTGTAGGCATTCATTTTTGAGGCTGTTTACTGTGTCTGTGAAGCAGAGGAGGGCTGTAGTGGTACTATGGGCAGGTCTGAAACCATGCTGAGTAGGTGACAGGATGTTGCTGTCTAGGAGATAATTTAGCATCTGGGTATGGATGCATTTTTCTAGGATTTTGGCCAGGGGGGAGAATAAAGCAATGGGTCTGTAGTTATTAAGTTCAGTGGAGGTCCCGCCTTTATGTATGGGTGTAACATAGGATATTTTCCCGAGTTTGGGCACATAGTTTTCAACAACTGATCTGTTTATGAGAGAGGAGACTGGGATAGCAATAGCATCTGCTGTGAGTTTCAAGAAATAGCTGGGGAATTGGTCGGCTGCTGTTGATAAGGTTTTTAGTTTAGAGAGCATGCTTTTGATTGAAGTGGTGGAAACTGTTTTGAGGGTAAAGCTTGTATTAGTGTTATTTGTGTTGGGGGGATAGTGAGGAAGGAACTGTCTTGTGATACTAAGGATAGAATTGAGTTCACAAAGTGGGAGTTGAATTGTGTTTCAATGGGAACTTTAGTGTCATGGGTGGTTGGTTTGGAGGTAGCCTTTTGGGTGGATTTTAGTAGCTGGTTTACATTTTTTCCAAAATTTTTGCGGGTTGTGTTGGTATTTAGTTTGTAATGTTGTGCAGTAGGATTTTTTGCCCAGCCTAATGCATTTTTTTGCACGGTTGTGCAGTTCTTGGTACTTAGTTAGGCTTTGTGTTTCTTTGTTTTTTTGATAGTAAAGAAAGAAAGTGTTTCTGGACTTGAGGATTTGTTTGGTTTCTTTACTGAGCCAGGGGTTTGTAGAGGTTCTAACCTTGATTTTGCGCAATGGAGCGACAGTGTCTAGGTGTTATAGAAATGGTTTGTTGAAATATGCTACAGCCTGGTCAAGTAGGAGGGTTTTTAGGGAGGTCCAGTCACAGTGACAGAGTAAAGTGTTGAGGACCTCAGGAGATAATTTTTTTGCGTTTCTAGTGGATATATAGTTAGTGGTTTTGCATATGCTTGTTCTACTACGTATAAGGTATATTATGTTATGGTCACTTAAGCTGTCTGGGAGACTGCCTGTGTGAGGGTACAATGTGGGTTGTTAGTTAGGACCCAGTCAAGGATGGATTCCCTTTTAGATTTTTTATCACATCTAGTTGGAATTTGGATTAGCTGCTGGTAGCCATGGAGATTTATTAGATTACTTGGTGGTTCTGATATACATGTGAACCAATCTAGGTTGAAGTCCCCCAGAATAAGGGTTTCTTGTGAGTATGTGGAAGAACACCAGGATAAGAAGTCTTCAAGGCAAGCAGGTGTATTACCAGGTGGAATATAGATCACAATTGTGGTGATGACCTTTTTAGGGTGAAGTTGAAGTTGTGAGATAAGTATGTCCCAATTATTGGGGGAGGGGCAGTAGTTTGGTAATTGATGGACAGTTAAGTTTGACTTGTATAGTAAGGCAGTTCCACCCCCTTTATGAAGCAGTCTGTTTTGTCTAATGATATTGTAGCCGGGAGAACTTCTAAGTTAGCTATGTTTTTATTTAGCCAGGTTTCTGTTAAAGCAACTATGTCTGGGGAGTAGTGTGCTATTGTGGTCTGGAGTTCAGGTATTTTATTTTTGATACTTCTAATATTAATATTTAGCATTAAAAGATGGTTGGTTTAGCTGCTGTTGCTGATTTGCCCAAGGATGAAGAAAGTGGGGATGTTATGTTCTGACATTTGTGTTGGAGCAGTTTGAGTTGGACAGGATGGATTTGGGCCTGGGATGGGGTGGATATCCCAACTTATGGTGAGACTGGAGTTAAAATGGTTATATAGATGTTGGAGTTTGGTGAGGAGTGTGAGAAAGTATTGTGTTTTTTTGGAGTAGGAATGAGAGCATATGTGTTTAGTCCTGAATTGGTCCATTATGTAGTTCTTGAATAACTGTGGGCAGATATTATTATAATTTGTGGTGTCTGTATACGAGAGTGCATAATGCAGTGTTGTACTACTAAGTTTAGGGATATTGCTAGAGTGATAACTTGTAGTGTTGTAAAGAATTATGAGAAGACAGACTAGACTTAGTTGCGTGATAGTCATGATTATAAAGTTTAAGTTGTTTCTAGGTGGGGGTGTGAAAGTTATTGATGAAGATGTTAAAAAGCATTGGCCCAAGGATGGATCCCTGTGGTACGCCAGTTGGGGTAGGTAGGAAGGAAGAGATGGAGTTCTTCCATTTGACTGCCTGTGATCTCTCTGATCGATAGCTGGAGAACCAGGATAAAGCATTATGTGAGAGATTAAGGTTTAAGAGATGACAGAGAAGGTGCTTGTGGGAAACAGTATCAAAGGCTTTAGACAGATCGAGTAAAACAGTAGAAACTAAGTGGCCTGAATCTCGGGCTTGATTGACAGTTTCTAGGAAAGAGAGTAGACTGGTTATTGTGCTATGGCCTGGATGGAAGCCATGCTGGGTAGGAGTGAGAAGATTGTTTTGGGTCAGGAAAGGCATAAGTTGGAGGTGGATGCATTTTTCTAGGATTTTGGAGATTGTTGAGAGCAAAGCAATGGGATGAAAGTTTGAGATGCTGGTATTTTTGCCTCCTTTATGAAGAGGAAGAATATAAGCTAAGCGCCAAAATTTGGGGACGTATGATTCTTTTATGGACCAGTTGATAAAGATGCTGATTGGGAGAGCAATGCCATCAGCAGCACATTTTAGGAAGGAAGAGGGAATATTGTTGGGAGCGTTAGAGCAAGGTTTAAGTTTGGATAAAAAGTTTTTTTATAAAGTTACTAGAGATGGGTTTGAGTTCAAACAGATGAGGTGAGTTAAGGGGGAGAGTGTAGTGCAGTTGGGTTATTACTGGAAAATGTCTTGGTGAGGGCAGTAATAGTGTCTATGAAAAATGAGTTAAATTCAGAGGCTAGTTAGAAGTCAGATTTACTTGGGTCAGGACAGGGATTATTCTTGGAGCCTGGATTGAGGAGTGAGTTTATTGAGCTCCAGAATTTTGGGTTTTTTTATTGTTATTGGACTGAAGTTTGATATAGTAGGATTTTTTGTCTTTGGTGATTAGTCGTTTTGCACGGTTGCACAGCTGTTTATATTGGAGCAAGGTATTGGCCAGTTAATTGTTTTGGTAAAGCTTTTATAGTTTGTCTCTGTGGTGCATAGTCTGTTTTGTCTCTTTGATAGCCAAGGAGCAGTTTTAGATTTTATACTTTTGTTTCTTAGTGGGGCTAGTGAGTTTAAAGTATCAAGGAAGACAGAGCTGATGTATTCTATAGCCTTGTCAAGAGGAAGGATGTTTAGAATTTGCCAGTTCATTTGTTTGAAAGTATTTGAGAAAGTAATTGGGCTGAAGCTACTGAGGTTACGAGTTTGAATGTATTAATGCTGGTGTGAGGAGGAACTAGTTGAGTGATGCATGAAGGCTGGAACGTGGTCACTAAAGGTATCAGGAATTGTGCCAGAATTGGTTATTTTATTTGGATCTGAGACTAGGATCCAATCTATAGTGGATCCAGGATGGTTTATTTTGTTAGGTCGCATGATGGAGAGGATTATTTGAGTGAAGTTATAAAGGTTGATGGATAGGGAGGGAGAGGGGCAATTGATTTTATTCCAGTCAAGATTCACATCATCAAGGATATAAGTTTCATAGTTAATTTCAGTAGAGGCCCATAGGAGAAAATATTTGAGTGTAGAGATATTACCAGGTGAGATATATAGGGCAATGATGCAGATATTTTGTTTATTTAGTTTTGGAATTCGAGCAGTTTGTTCAGTGTTCTTGAATTGATGAATTGGAATTTGGAGGGGAATTAAGGTAAGAGGGTTGGAGTAGATTAGGGCAGTGCCTACACCTTTTTTATTTAGTCAGTCATTTCTGAGACAATGAAATCCTGGGGGCAGAATCTCAGAGTCAGAGATAAAGGGCTTGAGCCAGGTTTCAGAGATGGCTAAGATATCTGGTTGGTTACGGCTTAACTAAGCTTGAAATTGGTGTACTTTGTTGTTCAGACTTTGTGCATTAATTGTAAAAATCTTTAGGGTGTTGAGATAGGAAGAAGAGGGTAAGAGATGAGTGTTGTTAATAAAGGATGTAGGACCAGGGTTAGGATGCATATCACCAGCTTGGACTAGGTTGTTGAAGGAGATATCCTTTAGCCATATTGGTCTGCCAGTAGTGAATTTTGGTAGATTGGAACAGGTGACAGTATCTTGACTTTAGAGGAGAAGAGTTTAGGGTGGAATAGGTGCAGAGGGTTAGGCTGAATGAGAGAAAAGGAGATAGAGTGGAAATTGGAGTAAGAGTGAGGGAGAATGTGGCTTTGTATGGTAGTTGTCTTTTTAGGTGGTATTGGACAAGCATAGGTGGATTAAAGAGATAGCATAGTATAAGGGAAGGAGGAAAAGAAAGAGGAAGCTGGGGGACTGGATGGTGTGATAACCTGAGAGTATGTTGGAGCAAAGAGAAAGTTGTATGAGTGATTAGGAAAATAGAGAAGGCTACAAAGAAGAAAGAGCTTAAAAAGTGATGGAGGTATTCCAGAGATTTAAGGAAGGAGGACGGGGCTATAACTATTGGGTGGAGTACAGATTACAGAGTTTAAGGAGGGTGGCTATATGTGGGAGGAGTAATGAGGGGAAGCTGGTATTGGGTAATTAGGCTGAGAGGGTAGGGTAAGACAGGAATAAAGCTAGGAGTACTGGGGTGGGTGGGAATTGGTGGCAGGGTAGTGGAGTGCGCCCGTAGGGCAAACGGAGCGGGAAAGAACACTAGAGGTGAGTATGGCAGAAAAAGTATCAGCAAAGAGCAGTTTAAAGGCTGTAGTTGGAACGTATGAGCTAAATATTTCCAGACAGAAAATGAAGGCTGCCTTTACAGAGGGTGGTTTAGCAGGGGGAGAAGATATTTACAGTCTAAGGATATTAACTCATAACCAACTGTTTGTGAAAAAATAAAACTTGTTGGGATTATAAAGAATAGCTAGGATTTATATTGGTAGATGCTGCCACCTAATGGTAGAAGGAGATAGCAAACAGCAGGGATAATTGGACCAGTCTTAGGTTTAAATATATTCTAGGGTAGTGATAACAGGAGGGGGAGAGGGCAAATGGTCTGTGGTAGGCTGCTAGAATGCACACACGGGAGGGCAGATTAACTCTATAGATAGTACATCAAGTCTACATTTAATTAGTGTTAAGTAACATACATTTACACAATCTTGTTGGGGGGGTCTTCTCAGTAATATTTTTCCAAGTACCAGGCAAGCTGGCCAATTCAGGGTGTCTTCAGGTGATAGCCAGACATATTCCTTTTGCATTTAAAGCAGGGAGGGAGCACACGGGATAGATTAATGTACACTATCTTGTTGGGGGGGTCTTCTCAGTAACATTTTTCTAACTACCAGGCAAGCTGGCCAATTCAGGGTGTCTTCAAGGTGATGGCCGGATGTATTCCTTTTGCATTTAAAGCAGGGAGGGAGCACCCGTGATGGATTACAGTATGTGAAAACAAGCAGACTAAACCACAGGACCAACACAGAGGAGCTGTGGATACTCAGGACAGGATTTAAAAATGGCTTAAAAATACTTAACTAATCTCACTATAATTTCCCAGACTAACCTAAAGAATTCCTATTCCCTGGTCACTTACTAGAGCAAGGCAAGATGAAGTAGGTGAGAGATCCTTCAATGTCAGGTTCTGAAAAACAGGCTGTTTAATACTGGGTGAGACTGAAGTCTCTGGGCATTGTTTTAGTGATGGATTCCAGAATGACATCACATATATCTGGTCATCTGACTTCTGGTTCCCATGCAACCTCCTATTACTAGAAACTGCCAGGATTTAGCACCTGTATGTCAATAATACATACACACAGAACCTTGCTAAGTAAGATCTGCTGCAGCTTCTGGAAGTCATAAAACTATAAAACACTTCCACTCTTCCGACAGGAGCTAAAAAAAACATATTTCTTACAGACATTGTATTGCTGGCTTCATTCAAAACTGTGAGATAAAATCTTTATGGCCTAGGCCCTGTAATTTCATTCCTTACTATTTTTCAAAATTAGTTGGAGCTGAGCTTAACCTCTTATATTCTAGTATCCTCAGTTAACATACATATTTAATTCAGTTACAATACTGTCAGGACCTACTGTTTTTATGTTTTTAACACAAGCAGCTCAGTTTTACAAATACATTTTTCAACACAAGCATCTATACAAATCAGTTTGATATGCAAATGACATAAATCTTTACAAAATTCCAGCTAGCTGTGCTGGCATATGTTATACATCCACTGACCTACTTTTCCTGGCAAAACCTCACATAGTCATGTCCAAAAAAGCAAAATGCAAATTAAATAATCCAGTGAAAATGGAAGCAATTTTCATTGAGTTATATGTGAATAACTAGTGACATAGCAATCGGGCGGCCAAGGTGGTGCAACGGTTAGCATTGCCACCTCACAGCAAGAGGTTCTCCGGTTCGATCCTCGGCTGGGGTGCCTTCTGTGCGGAGTCTGCATGTCCTCCCTGTGGTCACGTGGGTTTCCTCCAGGTGCTCTGGTTTCCTCCCACATCCTAATGACATGCTGTTGGTGGATTGGACACTCTAAATTGGCCCTAGGTGCGAGTGCGTGCATGTGTGTGCCTTCTGTGAAAGGTTGGGCGCCGGGCTGGCAACTCAACACCATAAAACTCCACTGCCAGTCATGAGCAGACAGGTGATCCACTGTGGTGACCCCTAACAGGAAAAAAGATGAAAGAAGAAGATGGCACTGAACAAGTCAATTAATGAGACACTCATCCCATGCAGCCACTGAAAAGTTGCATTTGAGCCTATTAACTTGCCCAGTTAACAAATGAATAAAACATTTAATATATACACAAATATAATAAGACTATATTGTATTTTTTGTAAAATGAGTATGGGTCAATATCAAAGTTTTTGTAGTGTACACGTTTGTCAAACTAAAAATAGATCACACATTTTTTTCCATACAAACCAGCTGAAAATATGTTTCATAACGAGAATGCAAAATTTCATTGTTATGTCCTTTGACATCACTTGAAAAACACATTTAATAATAAATGGTTATATTAAACATTCAGCTTCAACTTTTTGAGCTTAAAAACCTGCCTTCTAGCCAGGACAAAAGACTGTGAAATTCAAGGACCAGTACCACAGAAAGTCAAGTCCATTGAAGTGATAAAGTCTCTAAAAATGTACATCACTATTAAATATACAAAATACCCGAGTCAACATTTGCCTCAAACATTGATAACATGTTCGTCAAATTGCAGCAGTCTGGTAAAACATGATCTTGTTTTTTAATTAGATCAACTGTGAATATGCTTCATGTTATAACATAACTATTTTTATTCTTTACATTAAAGTGAGTTAGCTGACAATTATTTTTCAGTTGAAGTGATGGCAATGAATATTGTACATAATACTATTGTGAGATTAAGTAAAATCTTTATAAATATGGTGAAAATGCCTTCCTTGGCATTATAATACCAATAGCACAAACCTTCAAATTGCACATTATAAATCTCTAGCTGAAATCCGAGCAAGACTTCTGCAATGGAGTAAAATTTATCATTTTGGAATGAGTGTTTGCAAGATTTTAGCTTCCTTACAAGTAAAAGAATGTCCCTGTACTCAGTAAAATGCAATGTTCATGTTGCAAATATTTTGAGTAAAGTGAACTTGTACTTGAACATCTTTTGTGAATCAATGCTATTTTTTACAGAATTCTTTTTTTCCTCTGTGCAACTAGCCCAAGTGTTTGACATAGCACTGGGCGATTGCTTTTTTGCATGATTTGAATTATATTCCTACAAAAAAAGCATACAGTACATAATGACTGGCAGTCAAACTTTTACAATCCTCTGCTATTGGTAGTTTATAAAGATAAATTGTCAGTTTAAGAGATTAGGTGTCATATAAAATGTAAAACCGCATAGCTGACCTCAATAAACAATTATGCTTCCATGTAACTGCTTGGATTGTTTTATAGAAGAATTTCAAATTTGGTAATAAATATTGAAAATCCAACATGAATTAAAGCTGGCCTTTTGTGAACAGTTGCATAGGTGCAGAAAATGTACTGCACTATACTTATCAGATGGGTCTATATAAATTTGTCAAAAACTAATTCCAGCAAATGGCCATTCATTGAATGTTCACTTGATTGAACATTTTTCTAAGGGAATGGAGTTAGTTGGCCAGTATTAGGAAATGTGCCGTTTTCCTCACTGTAATGTGATCTCAGAGTTGTGGGGGCACAGCCCCCCACCTTGGCATATTTGATATAATCTAGCTATACAAAATGGATCAAATGTTGCGGTGAATCAAGTCTGAGTTAAAACTAACAACAAAAACAAAGAACACAGACATTTTCACTAAGGAAGGGTCTTTACTTGAAAGCTTTGCACATTACAAATTTGGTGTCTCTAAGTCTCTGTTTTTTTTTTTTTTTTATATAATGTAGTTTGTGTTATAGTTGGTGTGGGGACAAGTAATTCCCTTACCTTAAAAAACATTCACTGCAGTGAATGTTTGAGGAGCATACCTTTGCTGGTTTGTGTTCGATGAACGGTCATTCACTGGAACTATTTTCTGATGAATTAATGTAGACCCTTATCAGATCACATTGTTTACAACATAACATTTTACTATAGGAATATTATTCTTTTTTCACTCCTATATTAGATGAGATACGTCATTGACAAATTATCACAAATTTGTGAAAGGAGTATAACCAAAACCATTATTGAAACTACATAACCTATTGATTTTTGAGTACTTTGAAAAATATGCTAGAATGGTGGAATTAAGATTGACTCAGCACCATTGGTAGTCTTTGAATGATAGGAAAGTATTTTGAATATATGCTACAAAATGAAATTCCATGCTGTCTTTTTTTTACCTTCCAATGTCTATTAACACATTCAAAAACAACTGCACTCTCCAGCTGAGGAATAATAAACAGCTCAAATGACTAGTAGTTACACATTTCATTGCGATATATGTTAGCAATGGTATGATAAAAATGGAATGATCAATTTATGCACACCCTATGCTGCAGAGATCTGTTCACTTACTTCATAAGATTGTCATGGGACCCTGTTCTTTAGTACAGGGTCATAAAGAAACATGGATCCAAGTAACTGAATTAAATGTCATATTCCCAGTACATATTAATAAGGTATATCTTAAGTATATTGAATGTTAAAAGTAACAGAATATTCTTGGAGTATCTTCTTTAGGAGCTGTGATAATAGTAGCTTACCTATCATACTTTATAGAGAAAGAAAAATTATTTTAGGTGCTGCAGTATTTAATCATCATCTAAATGAGACATAAAAAACATTTATTTTGGCAATTTTGTTTACATTGTCAGTTTATTTAAATGTAGATCCATTGTAGAAATTGAAAGGGTTATATTATTCCCTGTCAGGTGTAACTTCCCCATATATATAATATTGTAAGGGTATAATTAGAACTTTTTTAATGGAAATTAGTAAAAGTTATTGCAGTTATTCAATTATAGTTTCCATTCTGTAAATTAATAAATGTGATTGCACATACATTTTATTACCTTCTGTTTGTTGGAAAGTATTTAACAGTCTGCATATATTCTGTGACTTTCTGTTTTCTTTTTACATAGTTATACCATAGTCTTCATTCTGTTACAATATATAATTACTAAATGTATAGTCATCTCCTGTACCTGCAT
This sequence comes from Protopterus annectens, assembly GCF_019279795.1. Lineage (NCBI taxonomy): Eukaryota > Metazoa > Chordata > Ceratodontiformes > Protopteridae > Protopterus > Protopterus annectens. The sequence goes on from NC_056751.1 coordinate 457,423,374, forward strand.
TGCACCCTTTATACAATTTTCTAGCTTCTTTCCACTGTATCTGGTGAATTACAATTCCAGTCTAATTAATTTCTTCTTTTAAAAATATTTAATTGTTGATTTAGTGTGTGCACCCCTTAGCTAATAACATGTTCTTAAATATATATACATAAATAAATTCCAACTATTTTTAAAAGTATCCAGTCTTATATCACCCATAAACATAGTGATTTGACAAAAGCTAAAACTAATAGAACTGTTATGACAGAAGCATGGGGAGCCCAATAAATAAACTTGACTGGTTATATTTCTATCAGTCTTCTAGGGCTTGTATTGGTAGATGTGGTATAGCTGTATTTTTGATTGAATTACTTTTAATAATTTTTAAAAATGGAAAAACTAATTTTAATAATTTCTTCAAATGGATTACATTTTTTAATTGAAACAAGGGCAAATAATACAGTTTGCTATTGGTTATCAATCTATTTCTGTGGATTTGTCTATTTTTTGTTATTTCTAAAACGAGCTGTTGGAAACAAGGAATACTGGACAAGATATAAAGTAATCCATCCAACATTCCAAAAGAAGGAGGCAGAAGTGAAAGCAAGATTTTTTTATTCCACAACAACGAGTGCTTTCATCCAAATTACATGACCATCACTGTTGTGGAATAAAAGAATCTTGGTTTCACTTCTGTCTCCTTCTTATGGATTCTTATTTTACAAGTCTTTGTTAGTCTATGTGACCAACTAAATACCCCTATAATAGCATCGCTCTCATGTAAAGAATGTTTTTCAATATGATATTACTTTTAAAAATAAGTACTGATTTTATGCAAATAGTTGCTGAATAAAAGGAAAATAATTCAGCATTGTTGTAGTTATAAATTCTAATGTATTACAAACATGGGATAATGGCAGATTTAGGAAAATATTTTCAGTATTTACTAATTATTACTATAATGTTCAAGATGGTTAAGATGGATTAGGAATTTTTATATATGTGATTTTTATTTATAAAAAATATTTAAAAATGTAGTATTTATTTCCTGAATACACGATTTCTGCAAGGAAGGTATAAGACTTTTTGATATATTTTACAATATTCTGTATGAAAATTAGTACAAACCACTGATAAACACTTCAAAGTGTTTTTTCCATTTTTTTACTTAAAGTATGTAGACATTTTTTGCTTATTACTCCTTTTGACTAGCCTTCTAATGCCAAAACCATGAGAGTCCACTGCAAAGTGAAAATGTTGCTGCATGAGTTATTCCATAAAACATTCCTGGCTCTCTTAAGTAGAAGGATGGATCTCTGATCATAACCCATCTTTCACAAAATGTTTGGGCATTAGATGAGAAAGTGTGAAGACTTGAGTGGATGTATCAGCTCAGCTATCCTAGCATCCAGCCTGCTGCACTGTTGTCATAGGGAGAGGGGAACATGATGGGTGGCACACAGATTGAAAATGTACATTTGCTTCTGCCATGCTGCATAAAGCAGAATTCTTCTGAGAAAGTATGGTCTTCTGAGGTACGCGTATGGAAACCTGAATGCCCATCTGATAGAAAGGAGGAATTGCAGGGTTCTTGCATCAAGAAGCATTCACATAACTATCTCAGGGAGAGGAAACTGTCTATCAGAAAATTAAATGATGGCTTCCTGGATGACATTCTTCAATATTCACATCTCACTTCCAAGGAAGATAGAACAAATAGGTTTAATAGCTCTGATGATGGCTGTCAGGAGGCAAGGGATTACCAAAAAAAAAAAATAAATATATATATATATATATATATATATATATATATATATATATATTCTTATGATTTTCTGAATGAATTAAGTTTGTTTTTTCACACATGTAGGGAGTCATAATTTCATTTCAACATTTAAACTAACTGAAAATATATAAAAGCATTTTCTGACAGCCCACATAAAACTGATGTAATTTACTTTTTTAATCAAAGACAGAATGCAGTGTAGCTGATAATTTTGCAGTCAAAAGAAAATATTGTAGATTATTACAATCACTTTTTTTCTTCTTTGCATATAAAATGTGTTTAATTTCTCTGCTACTACTTTTGGTAGAACTTGAGAAAGCTAGATCTTTCTTTTTCATCATGTTCTTCTGCTTAAGCCTTGAAAATGTAGCAGTTGCTTCCTGTGAGCTCCATGTAATAGAAAATATAAGTGACTAAGTTGCTTCTTGATTTTTTAATTGCTGCTTTCTAAATGATATGAATAAAAAAATGAACAATATTATGACATGCTAACTGTACCCTTTCTCATTTTACATTCAAAGTTTTTTAAGTAGCCAGTATAAGCTGAAATATTGCAGTGAACATTCTCTGCTATTGCATAATAAAATACTGTCATTGTCATGTAAACAAATATTTAGCATTATCTTATGTTATTTTTTGATACTGTACATCTCTAGTATTCTTCCTGTTTTTCTTTTCTAATAATGTTACAACAATGGCGTCAATTTTTAAGAGAAATCTTACATATTTCTTAAAGAATTACTTTGGAAGTAAATTAATATAATGCGATATTAAACCTTCAATAGCTAGCATCATTTTCAAAGCATCTCTCAATGCTATCTATTTTATGTTTATTTAGTTTCCACCTATAAACAGCCATATATCACCTGAAATTGTCAGCCATTTTTATAGAAAAATCTCTCTCGGGTATCTGGTTATTAATTTATAAACACTGCTTAATCTTACACTTTATATTGCAAAATGAGAGAGCAGTGAAATCTAGGGCCTTCCATAAGGATTCAATATTTCTGGAATCCATTTCAGTCAAAACACTTAAAATGTATGCAGATATTTCTATATTGAAAAATAAATATTGTTTTTGATTGAGGACATAACCATGTGTGATGCCCGTCACTGCTACCAATATGTGATGGCCACCAATATGTGTTATCCCCCCACTGGGCCAGTCATCAAGGAGCCTGAATCCTCACCACTGACAATGGAGAGGGATGTGCACTTGGTATACAAATTAATACACTCAGTATTTCCAGATGTAGACCTCCCTGCATCAAAGTACAATTTCCCTTAAGTGCACACAGTGAACACAGTCAGCCAGGGGTCGGGATGTCTTTACATGTCTCCCTCTGGTTACCCAATAAGAGGTCTCCACTGATACAGCTGTAGGGTTAGGACCTCAGCTGAGTGTCTAGGCCAAGTCATCCAGCACACTCTCTGTAAACCTAGTGCTTCGTATCCCTGCCCCAAATAACTGACACACACACACACACACACACACACACACACACACACACACACACACTCTGAGATTTAATTTTCATGCACACACATCTGGGAAAGAATGGCACAGATTGCCCGCTCTACCAGCTTTGCTCAGACTATAAGGTAATTATCACTGTCACCAGTCAGTTACTATAAAGCTTTTAAAAGGATATCTGATTATACTGTGTAATATTAAGACTAATACAAATGGTAGTGGTTCATGAAGGTGGCTGGAGAGGCCCACACAATGTCACCAAATAAATATAAACACTCTCCAAGGTTAGATACTTTTATCAAGGCCAGCCACAATAAAAGTTTTAAATATATTTAATAATAAAGTACATGAAAATACTGAATATATATATATATATATATATATATATATATATATATATATATATATATTCACAATAAACCACATAGTTCATATCACAGGAAATATTGGAAAGAACATTGATGGGCAGACTCAGACAAATAAAGGAAAATCAATATCTAAACTAAGCTTCACTATATTCCTGACTGGATCTAAAAGAATGACTGTTCCCTATGTAAGTTACTTACTAGCACAAGGCAAGATGCTGTCGGTGAGGGTCTTTCTAGTTAGGCTTTCCAAACAGACTTATCTATACTCTGAGATTTCTTTTAGCAACATCTAAAATATTATTTCCAAGAGGGCTGGCAGAATGACCTTAGCTGGTCACTTGACTCTAGGTTCTCACAGTATTCCCCTTTGAAGCTGGATTTTAGCACAGACAGCCACAATACACATCCAAATGTTTATGGCAGTTCCTGACACCTCCCCTCTTTTAACTGAGCTAATGGACAATGATTTTTCCCCAGACCCAGCATCTCCAGTCCTATCCGGCACTGTGGGGTACCTTTTAATGGTTTAACAGCTCATTTACATTTCCCTTATTTTTCTTAAGGTTAACTGCTGCTGTGCCAGCATCCTCTATTAAAATATATACGTTTAATTCAGCAACAATATTACATGAACATTTCTCTTAATTTCAGCAGGGTGCACTATTGATACATTTCAATACAAGGAAAGCTCACAAATACATTTTCAGCACAAGCATCTGTACAAATCAGTTTGATATACAAATAGCATAAAGTTATAATACATTTGTAACAGAAGAATCTTATATAAATCAGTTTGACATTCAAAGAACATATCATTCTTCACAAAACTCCAGCTAGTTATGCTGTCAATTGCCCATATCATCACACCATGCATCATATTTCTACTTTTTATGCATACTGTATGTACTACTCTTTGAAGGAGTACAGGCTTATAGGATCATATGTTTATAGGTTCTTACTAAGCATATGAGGAATGGAGAACCTTGGGAAATTTGGCTACATTACCCAGTACCAGTAGGAGATTAATTATGTTCCTGATTAGCTGACCTTCTCTGCATACACCCAAAAAAAAAAATATGATCACACATTCAGTCATCCAGATTGGTTTAAAAACATTGCTAATGAAGTACTCTGCTTGCTATCTAAGGTCAGCCTATTCCAGAAATGGGGGATACATTGGGCTACTTCTTATATGATCTAGTGTTATTGATGTAGTAGCATAGACTTAGATCTCTAGAATGGGTATTTAAATTTACCATTCATTCTGTTTAGGTGAAGGATTTTGAAAAGTATTAGGTTGTTTATATCATAGAAAGCTAATCATAAATCATCTATTTATGACATTAGGCAGATGGATGGGTATTTAGTGCATATGAGTAAAGATTCTGCAATCTTTTTTTGTAATGAAATGAAGTCTCCTAAGCTTAACTGCATAGCAAGGTACATGCCAGTGGGTTCATTATATTCAATGATGGGCCTAGTAGTGGATGAATAAACTGAGAATATATCTTCTTTGAACCTTGAAGAAATACAAGAAGGATAAGGTGAGTAAGGCAGAATAATTTCCTAACCACTAAGACATGTATGGGTAAAAGTGTTACTAGGTTTCAACATGTGTTCTGAAAGCCCTGATGACTGTATCAAATTTAAGATGAAAGCTATCTAAATGGTAAGCATTAAGAAGCCTAGATTTTCCAAAGGAAACCATGCTGCATTTCATGGTCATGTGGGCAAGTCCATTATTAATATATTAAACTATTCTTTGTGTCACTCAGAGGAGAATTTGAGTATCAGAATGGGATTTGACAACCCCCCCCCAGTTTTAAATCATCAGCAAACATGGTTAGCCACAGTCCCTTGAAATTGGATTTTATATCATAGAAATATGTACCACAGGACAGTGGCATAAGAAATATCCAATTGGGATTCCTCTGGTGACATTTTTCTGTACTGAGTGCATACAACCCATCTTAAGAGAAAGTTTTCTTCAGACATACAAACAATGTGTGTTATTGAGTTGGGCAAGTTTGCCAGTAATCCCAGCATGGGGAAAACAGTGCCAAAGGTATTGGTCCAGTTAAGCAGTGTGGACTGTATGCCCCTTATTAATGCCCTCAGTAACCCTTACAAAAAATTCAACCAAGTTGAGCAGGCATGATCTGCTTTTTACAAAACAGAACTAGTGTTATTTCAGTGATAAAGAGTCAGTGGTGTCATTGCTAGAATATATTCCATGGCCTTATCGATAATGTGCCAAGGCTAATAGGTCTACATACCAGGATTAGTGGAAGGAGAGTTTTTATGCAGGGGCACAATGACTGATATTCTCCACATCACAGGTACATAGCCAGTAGACAGACAGGCTGAGGAGGTGATGGTGGGACTTTGTTGACTGGAACTTTACTATTCTCAGCAGATATCCAGGCATTTTGTCACAATCCATGGAAGTAATGCTTTTAATTCTGGAAAGTGAGAAAAGACATGATCCAAATTTATCTTGAGGGGGCAGTATGAGTAACCATGCATGTGAAGGTAGTGAGGGTAGGTGAAGCAAAGCTGAAAGAGAATTTGCTGTTAAATATATCTGCAATGTGCTTGCAGATAGAGAAGGAGATACCACTGGATAAACGTTCAATATAGAATAATAGGTTACTTCTAAATCTCCCAATGTAAATAAAAAAGAATGCATAACTACTATTTCCAACCACAAATTTATATTTGCACTTGCTAGTTTAGTTGGACTTGCCAAAAAAGTTGGGCTTTGTCTTTATTTCTTCCATAAAATGCTAGAGAAAATTAATGTAATAATTAATTGCGTTCAGAGTTCCTGTATTCCAGTAAAGGGATGGAATGAATCTGTCAATATGGAATGGAGTTTAAGTGGCCATAGGTTTACTGAGGGAAGAGAGGCATGACGCAGATCATAAACTATTTATCTTTGCAAAAATGTTAACATAGTTTACCTTTATTTGACTATTTACATGAGGTTTTAACATCACTAACTGATAAAATCCCACAATAAAGTATTATGAGAAATTATTACTTGGTGATAACCCAGCTATCTGTTCTTCAACTTGCTTGACAGCACTGTGAACTTCCATGATCAGGTAAAATACTGAGCAGCAGCCATTAATTTCCTGATACCCCTTATTTCTTGAGAAATAATTGAATTATTACATGGAATAGAACAGGCATATTTTAAGTGTCTCTCAATAATTTCTTTAAAAATAAATACCACAGATTTGAACAAATCTCAAATTTAACTTGTTTTACTTATTGAAATGGCTTCATTAATCAAAATCATAGGGGTGTGTGTGTGTGTGCATGCATTTAGATTTTTAATATTTAGAAGATCTGGATACCAGGCTAAAAATCTTTAACTCTTTCTCAAAGCTGCTTTTTAAGCTTTAAGCAGGAGATTAAAGAAAGTTACTGCTATTACAAAAATGTATTTACCTAGTCATAAAATATGCATTTGTACTACTTATGCACTAATTTCTCAAACCATGGTATAATATGACAAACACATGTGCATTCTTTGTGTATTTGTGCCTTCTTTTAACTTCCTATTGAATAAAAATTTGGCTGCCTTTGGTGACCCAAGACTAGATACATCTTCAAGGAATCCTTGAAAATTAAAATATTCCTTTATTTACATACAAGAGAATGTTTTAAATGCAAAACTGCATTCATTTAAGCAAATTATTCATCAATTATACAATATGATTGAAAGTAATAACTAATGCTTTTGTATTATATCTGGAATATTATATGATAAATAAATCCTGCTGCATTAGTAAGCTGTTTCTTATTTTAAAACAAAGCATTTTATATCCGAGAGTTGTGTTTTATATTAAAACAAACCATTTTATATCAGAGAGCTATAGCTTACATTAAAACAAACCATTTAACATCACTGACCTGTATCTTACATTAAATCAAACCATTTTGTATCAGAGAGCTGTATTTTATATAAAATCAAATAATTTTATATCAGAAAGCTGTATCTTATATTAAGATAAACCATTTTATATCACAGAGCTATATCTTATGTTAAATCAATTTTATATCAGAGAGCTGAATTTTATGATAGGAGTAATCATTCTATATGAGAGAGTTCCATCTTTCAATAAATCAAACCATTTTATATCAGACAGCTATATCTTATATTAAACTGTTTTATATTAGAGTGGTATTTTATATTTGAAATCTGTGTCTTACATTAAAAATAAACATTTTATTGGTAAATAGACAACTTCATAGATTTGGTGGCTTCATGATGGCTGTGCAACCACACAGAATGTACATAAAAATAATAGGGTTTGGGTGGCAAAACCCCTTACATATGGACATACTTCTCAACTATACAGATTTTAACAGAAGGTCCAGATTTTTCCTTATATTTTTGGTCCATTTTTCATAAAATTGTGGTTTTCTTGTTAAATCATTGGCAATTCATTAAAGATTGAAGTCAGAAAATAATGAGTTTCAGACTTCATATCCTTCAGAAAATTCATGATAATGCAAAACCTGTTATATCAACGTTCTAAGTTTGTAGGAGCAATATTTAAAGTGTCCCTATTTTGGGCCTTTGCCCCCCCCCCCACCATTTTTGATGGCTTTGTCCAAAGTTCTTGGTCTAAGAGTTTGAGAGGTATGCATATGTGTACAGTCAAGCACTCACCATCCTAAAATGCCTTTTGTGTCTTTTTCTTTTTCAGCTTTAGTTTGTATAGGAATTATTTAAGGCAATCTGTTATGCTTGCCTTTCACTGAGTGTGGCAATTCAATTACAGTATTTTTAATTTTATTTTTTCAGGCAGTATGATTTACTAAATTATGAGATAAACATTCTAAATATCCATTTCAAAGTATTATTCAGAGTTTTATATCACAGTTACCCAACCATTATTAGAGTTGATAAACACAACTGAAAAATCATTAGCCAGAAGCTAAAAGGCTTGTTTTCATTTTTGTTACATTAAACTACGGGATAGAATGCATTTCATTATGGTTTCTATGTTGTGCTTTCCAAAGCATTTTCACAAATATCTTAAACACAAAAGTATGATGGAAATACTACTTGTGATTTAAGTTTTGTATATGATTCTATTAATGTCAGCTAACATCCCCACATCATCAGATTCTGTAGGAACTTACATGGATGTCTAAATGCAACTCTTCCACAACATACCATGTAACTAGTCAACATTCAAACTTAAAATACATTATTTTACAGAAATGCTGATAATAACTTGACAGTCTTGCATGGACACCATAGTAACGATATTTACTTCCTGGATATTTATGAAATTATACTAACTAGGAAGAAACTGAAAGCATTTATTCACATACAAGATTGCTTCTGCCTCTTATCTAAAATTGAGATTTTGACCGATTCTGGATTAACTCATTTCTTTTTGTTTCCTACGTCGCTCGTCTGGTCAGGATAAAACAGATGAACATTCATGGATTCTGTTCAAGCAGTTTTATTACATACAAAGACATCAGAAATGAGGCTTTGTAACAAACTTAGATAAACTTATAAACAGTCAATATAAAGGTGCAGGTACTCCACGACTATCGAAGCCAACCATCAACCAAAAAAGCAGAAAATCAATAAAAATTTTTTTTATATTGAACAACAAAAAAACTTTATTCCATGGGTTGTTAGCGCTTTCACGTCTACTCTGGATGCTTCTTCATACTTTGATAAAACACTTCATCACTTCTGTATTTAAATACATATCAATTAAACAGTTAACCAATGAAAGCCTTTGTATGAATACACAACTATAAAAAGTCAGAAACTTCTAAATAAAAAAGTCAGAAACTTATATTGTAAAAATTAGAAATTCAACATTGACACTAAAATGGACGTAGTAATAGATTATTACTGTTATTAACATTTCAGATGGCAAATAGCATATGAATATTTATTAAAAACCAAGAGCATATAAAAACAGCATGTGATAAAAAACATTTCAAATATGTGAAACTACTGAAAAATTTCTAAAAATACATATTCCTACTAACACCAAGAGACATGAAAAAGTCAAATGTGTAGCAATAAATAACTGCTAATGCTTCAGATGACGACTGACTAGAAAAGGTTTCAAAGTAACCCTCCCATTGAGGCCATGTCCTTCATCTGCTTTCATTCTGATGATCCATTTACATTCTTCCCTTTCAGTGAAGTTACTGACATTGCCTAATCTCAATGTGGTGTGTATCAATTCAATAACTAAGAACTCAAAAATGTGTGTGGTGCCTTGCGATGGGACATGTCTAGCCAGTGCGTTCCTGTCATTCTCCCTATTGATCGCATATAAATGCTCTCTAACCCTTTCCCTCAACGTTCTATTTGTCATACCGACATAGAAAGCCTGGCATTTGGTGCAGATGGCTAAATAAACTATGTTCCATGTCCTACAGTCTGCATAATGATCAAATTTATATAGCACACCTGTGTCTGGGTGCCTGAAGTTATTCTTGCCCAGTATGTATTTGCACTGATTGCAACTGTAACATGGAAAGGTACCCATTCTAACAGTAAGTGGTTGATCTTGAAGTCACCTTTCATAACATAACATGTTCCTTAAAGATCTAGTATTCTTATAGGAAAAACTGGGGTAAGAACCTACAAGTGCTCTGAGCCTATCATCCAACTGTAGGATACCCCAGTTCTTTCTAATGACATTAGTAATACTCTTGTTCTTGTTGGTATATGAAAGTACCATCCTCTTTTTACTTCTAGTAAATGGCCTGCTTTGTTCCACCTGTTCACTAGTTGCTGTCCTAATGTAGGGTCTTGTTTCTTCATTGCATTCTGTTTGTTGCAGGACTGTCAAATCATTGTCAAGGTAACCCCTAGATTTAAAGTCAGCATCTAAGCCCATCAATTCATTCCTATATGCTGAATCATCGCTGGTTAGGCGTGAACAGCGTGCTGCTTGATTCTTAACAATGTTCTTGTGTATGTGGGAGGGATGCATACTATCACGATGTAAGTATGTGTTCTTTCTACAGGGCTTCCTATAAATGTTGGTAGTGAAACACCCATTATGCTTCCTGATGGTAACATCTAAGAAGTCAATCTGGTGACATGATCTCTCCCCAGTCAGCTTAATAAAAGATGTGGTGTTGTTGATGTAACTTAAAAACTCATCTAAGATAGTAACATCACCATTCCAAACAAAAAACACATCGTCCACAAAACGTTTATAATACTTGAGGTGCTATGAATAATACTCATTGCCAAAGATATACATAGATTCCCAATCGGCTAGTGCAAGGTTTGCATAAGAAGTGGCACATGATGTGCCCATCGCTACCCCTGAAGTCTGCAGATAGTAACCATTACCATATAAAAATACATTATTTTCTAACACTAATTCCATCAACATGGTGATCATAATCACTTTATTGTTTGTCATGCCCTTCTCTAGAAGAAAAAGTCTCAGGAAGTCTATCCCTATATCATTGGGTATGCAGGTGAATAAAGACTGAACATCTAAGGTCATCATAATGTCATTCTCCAAGTATGCTTTTTCAACCGCACTCACAGCTAGAGATTCCAATAGTTGTTTAGTATCTCTCAAAATGGAGAGGGTAGAATCAATTATAGGTCTAAGTTGCTTCTCAATAAAAATTGAGATACATTCAGTTAGCCAACCTCTCCCTGAGACTATAGGTCTGAAGGGTGGGTCAGACAATGTCTTATGCACCTTCGGAAGACCTCTGATGATAGGTACCAGAGGTTTTTCAACTAGAAAATAAGTACAGAGATCATTGTTTATAATATTGGACATCAACATATCATACAATGAGGCATAAAGTTTACTAATAACCTTGTTTAGATCATACATATGTATTTTTTTATATGTGGTTTCATCCAACATTTCTAACATTCTATTATTATAATATACACTATCAAACAACACTAGTGCACCACCTTTGTCCGCTGGGCGGATAACTATAGTATCATTGTTTTGTAAACTTTTTAAAGCTGCTGTTTCTTGTCGGCTTAAATTGTAAAATTCTGACTTAAAACCTGCTTGTTCAAACAACATATAAAAATCATTGCAACAAACTCTCTCAAAACTTTCTAAAAGCGGATGCAATTCTGGTACAAAGCATGAAGGTTTCCTAAAATTATTAATTACTGCATCCCTTGTCTCAGTGTTTTCATTATCATAAAATAAATCAAGTGCTAAACCCCTAGTAAAAAGTTTTAATTGTACTATCAACTCACTAATGTCTATCCATTGTGAGGGCACAAATGATAAACCTCTGTTTAACACTTTCATTTCAGCATCAGTCAACTCATGGCTAGATAAATTAATTACCACTTCATTGGAGTTTTCTTCCACAATCTCTTCTGTGGTTCCCCTGACTCCCCTGAGGGATTCCGTTTCTTCCCCTTGTACTGGGGACTCCATGTCTTGCGATCTGCTGGTAGAAATGATAAAGGGAATGTAAGATTTGTGTTGTCTCTCTCATTAGTCTCTGAATTCCCTTCTGCTAGGAGCAAAGTCTTCTTCCTCACTACCAGTCCCAAGCTCTTAGTGTCCAATTGTCTAATGGTTGGTGGAATATTATCTGCTGTGGTATTCCTATTTTGTAAGTTTTCAGATGTTCCTCCATTATCCACTAGTAATAAATCTGAACCATTCTCTGTTGTGCACCCCTCTGCATGAGTGCCTTCAAAGATGGCCACATTAATACTTCCTGATGTGGTAAGATGCATTTCGCTGTTACCATCCTTCCTATTGTCAGGAAGGCAAGAGTTTGTTACATCAATAGTTGATCGGAAGGATTCCTTCGGCCAAGAGAAGACGTTCCCACGTGCAAAATCAGAACAGTTTCTTTCCAGTTTCTTCTTTTTCTGTTGTAAAAGTCTGTTGTCAGTTAGAGTTAAAGTAGTGGAAAGTTCAGAGAAGTAATCAGATAACTGTACTGATGTTAAAGAAGAATTTAAACGCTCTTCCAGAATGGAGATCTCTTTCATGAGTTCTTTCTCATTTAGCAAATATTGTCTTATTAACAGCTTGATATAATTATTGCTTGTCTCAATATTAGGTTTCTGCCAGTCTATTAAAAGGTCTGGATATTTTTTGCCAAAAGTGGGCATCTTTAAAATGCGTAGCCCTCTTGGAATAACTTTAAAGGATAAACATGCTTCCATATGTTGTTTCTGCCACTGCGCATTCTTCATTTTAAGTCAAGTATCTTCAAATTGTCTCATCAGTTGTAGCACATTGATATCTAACTGCTTACCTTTGTGGGTAACATTAGTATTAGCTTGTTGTGAATAAGAAAGTTTTAGCAGTGGATTGTCACACCTGGAAAGCAGTTGAGAGAATGAAAAATTCATGTCCTCAGATGCAGCTTCCTCCATGTGTTTGGTTCCTTCTGTCATGTCCCCTCGAGATAACAAAGAGGCAAATAATGAATAAACAGAGATCTCTCAGGGTAAGGTACCTGCTATGTCCCCAAATGAAAAATGTCAATATCAAGGTGCAGGTACTCCACGACTATCGAAGCCAACCATCAACCAAAAAAGCAGAAAATCAATAAAAAAATTTTTATATTGAACAACAAAAAAACTTTATTCCATGGGTTGTTAGCGCTTTCACGTCTACTCTGGACGCTTCTTCAGACTTTGATAAAACACTTCATCACTTCTGTATTTAAATACATATCAATTAAACAAAATTATTTATATGCGATCAATAGGGAGAATGACAGGAACGCACTGGCCAGACATGTCCCATCGCAAGGCACCACACACATTTTTGAGTTCTTAGTTATTGAATTGATACACACCACATTGAGATTAGGCAATGTCAGTAACTTCACTGAAAGGGAAGAATGTAAATGGATCATCAGAATGAAAGCAGATGAAGGACATGGCCTTAATGAGAAGGTTACTCTGAAACCCTTTCTAGTCAGTCATCATCTGAAGCATTAGCAGTTATTTAAAGCTATACATTTGACTTTTTCATGTCTCTTGGTGTTAGTAGGAATGTGTATTTTTAGAAATATTTCAGTAGTTTCACATATTTGAAATGTTTTTTTATCACATGCTGTTTTTATATGCTCTTGTGTTTTTAATAAATATTCATATGCTATTTGCCATCCGAAATGTTAATAACAGTAATAATCTATTACTACATCCATTTTAGTGTCAATGTTGAATTTTTAATTTTTACAATATAAGTTTCTGACTTTTTTATTTAGAAGTTTCTGACTTTTTATAGTTGTGTATTCATACAAAGGCTTTCATTGGTTAACTGTTTAATTGATATGTATTTAAATACAGAAGTGATGAAGTGTTTTATCAAAGTCTGAAGAAGCGCCAGAGTAGACGGAAAGCTAACAACCCATGGAATAAAGTTTTTTTGTTGTTCAATATAAAAAAAAATTTATTGATTTTCTGCTTTTTTGGTTGATGGTTGGCTTCGATAGTCGTGGAGTACCTGCACCTTGATATTGACATTTTTCGTTTGGGGACATAGCAGGTACCTTACCCTGAGAGATCGCTGTTTATTCAAACTTATAAACAGACTGACTACTGCACTCATACATGTTAACACACTGGCTGTTCTCTCAAAATGGCACTGCTACATGTGCTCAGTATGTATATGCACATGCTACATCTAGAAATGCTTCTTAAAGGTACATACACACGTTCTGATCTACATCCTCCCTCTATGAGAAATAATACATATATGAAATGACAATGTTCAATGAATGCAATTTATAAAAATGATCTTTTGACATGCAGTTATATAGAACTAATTCACTGGCAAGCAGTCATAGAAAATTAGACTCATATAAAACAATTATGTCCAAGATGCTGTGTATTTTACACTAGGTCTTGAAATACAACCTGACCATGTAACATAAAAGTCAAAATTGGATCTAGCAAAGGGGATGGTCTTCAAGGAATGCTCATATTTGGGGACATCTGGGACATCATCAAGAACGGGAATGGATACTGTGACACGTTATTCGATATGAACATTGTCTGGGTTGCTCTAAGATCTAGAGTTTGTATCACAGGTATGATTCTGCAATATTGTTTCTGATACAGGAAGATGTCATCTATCTATGGTTTCTCCTGTACTCTATACCCTCACATTCCACTAAATAGGATCTGAACTCTGTACATATACCTCACTTGATCAATTCGATCAAAGCCTTTCGCCATTTGTATCCACACTGTCTCTCCTTCTTTTAATGGATGAAGAAATTTACTCATTTTATTATAGCAGGACTTCTGAGAAGAGTGCTTCTTAAAAAGTTGGGCTTTTATTGCTTTAATATTGTTTTAGCATTAGGCACCAACAAACTAGAGCTTACAGGCAAGGTTGTTCTGGTTTGCCTAGATAGAATTCTTTGAGCAGGCTAGCCAAGGAGAATGTCACAGGGTATATTTCTGAGATTAAGTAAATTCAAGAAGAAATCAGCATTATCACACTTTGACCTCTGCAGTAATTGTTTTTCACTCTGTACTGCACATTCAGCAAGGCTGTTTAAATGAGGATATTCAAGACTGCTAGTAACATGGATAAAGTCCCACTGTTTAGCAAATCTCTGAAACAATTGACTGGTAAACTGAGAACCATTGTCAGAAATAGCTTTGTGTGGACTAACATGGACTGAGAAATGACATTTTATCTTAATAATAACAGCACTGGATGTGAGGTTAGGTAGCAAATCAATCTCAAACCAGTATGAATAAGAGTCTACCAACACCAAGTAATGTTGACTGTTCCACTCATATATGTCAGTCACTACTGTTGACCGAGGTAGTTCAGAAATTTGGCTTAGATGAAGTTCATAGGTTGATACTAGGCTATCAGCCCTAGGGCCTATACAAGCCTAGCCATAACAATTCCCTGGCTATTTCTTCCCACACTATTTACTTCCCTGGACCCCTGTCTAGCAGGGCAACTGATGTGAACCCCGGGGTGAATTTCCTTTCTCGCATCCAATCGTCAATGTTCCTTTTGAAGAGAGCCAAAAAGGCACTCTGCTTGACATGTATGGGCAATCTATTCCAGAGGCTGGGGAGTCTCTAGGTCAGGAACCTATCCCTCCAGCATGGTTTGTTTATTGTGATGACAAGGTTTAGATCCCTGGAGCGTGTGGCTCTGAGGGATTGGGATTTCTTTAAGTGTAGCATGTCCAACAGCTCTGGGTTTGACATGGCCTTGTATGTTAAGCAGAGATAGCCTTTGAGTAGACGATATGCGACAGAGTATAGTTGGAGTTTTTTAAGGCAGTCAGCATAGGGCATCTGCTTTAGGCTTGTGATTCTTTTAGTGAGGTATTTCTGTGGCCTTTCCAGTTGTTGCAGATGTCTTGAGAGGTACATACCAAATGGGGCATTGTATTCTATAATGGGTCTAATGAGGGATGAGTACAGTGGGATAATGACCTCCTTTTCTCTGGATGAAAAGCCCTTAGTGATGAGGTGTGCCACATAGAAGGATTTTCTGACTCTTGTGGTGATGTGGTTATTGAAGGTGAGACAACTGTCCACCTGTGTCCCCAAGTCTCATCAACCTTTCGGTGTTTAGTGTACTGCCACCTATATGGTATTTCACGGGTACATGTTTTTCCCAAAGGGGATAACTATACATTTCTTGGCATTGAGCTTAAGCATGGCTCTGGCACCAAGCATCTGTTTCTGTAAGGCCTATTTGTAGAGTATCCACATCATTTGGGGATTCAATAATGGCTCCCAGTTTGCAGTCATCTGCGAACTTTGTTAGCCAGAGTCCATTAGTATTGGCCTGTACTTCAGAGACGTATATGCCAAACAAGAGTGGTCCCAGGATGGAACCCTGAGGTACTCCACTTGTCACTTGTCTGGAGCTGGATTTGGAGTCGGCTACTTTTACAGTGTGGGTTCTATCAGTAAGCCAGTTAGCAACCCATTGAGTGACGTAGGGATTAATGCCCAGCTTAGTAAGTTTATCTATGATTCCAGAGTGAGGGATGGTGTCAAAGGCCTTGGCAAGATCTAGATAGTCTGAGTGGACCACCTTACCCTTGTCTATGGCTCTGGAGACTGATTCGAAGTCAATCAGGTTCAGGAGACAAGATCGGCCCTTCACGAACCCAAACTGTGTGGTGTCCAGTGTTTGAAGGTTGCCAATGTCTTTGTTTATAAGTCCCATGATAATACTCTCCATGGCCTTGCAGATAACGCTCATCAGACTGATGGGACGGTAGTTTCTGGGATCCAAGGTGGATCCCCCCTTGTGGATGGGGATAACTGCAGCTCTGCGCCACTCAGTGGGCATGAAACCTGAGGTGAGGCTATGATTAAACATGATACTTAGGTGAGGTGCCAGTTCATATTTTAATTCATGTAGTACACAGCCTGAGATGTCATCTGGTCCCATGGATGCTGTATTCTTTGCTTTGGAGAGTGCATTTTTTACCTGTGTGGCCGTTATTACCGGAATTTGGCAATCTTCCGGTATTGAGATGGGCCATTTAGGGGGTGAGAGGGAGGGTGAAGTTGGCACTGAATTGATCTGCCAGGATATTGGCAATATCCTTGGGATCAGTATATTTAATGCCATTCTATTTTAGCTCAGAGCAGATCTGAGCATTGCCATTTAGATTCTTGACATAGTTGTAGAATGCCTTGTAGTTGTCTTTGGAATCTTTGGCAATTTTATTTTCGCAACTAGCTTTGGAGGATTTTAAGAGGGATCTCAGTTTCTTACGGAGGCTGGTAAGGGAGTTTTTTGCATCCTGGGATTTTCCTCTTTTCTGCAACAGTTTCTTCCTCTTGTTGTAAAGTTTGTTTATGGCAGGGGACCACCAGATTGGCTTCCTTTTTTTGGATGAGAGCATCTTGGTTTTATTTGCGATGGCACGATTCATGCATGAGTGGATGTGCTCGTACAGTGCCGTAGTGTAGGATGCAGCAGTTGAACTTTCAGTTCCCATCTGCATGGGTGTCATGAAGTTATCACTTCTGACTTGAGTAGCATGAAGTTGGCTTTGGAGAAGTTTTTTATGGAGGTTTCCTTACTGGGGGGTGGCTGTGGGATGTGGATGTTAACGGTAATTAGCTTATGGTCAGACCTGACTAACAAGGGGGTGACCCATAGGTGTGGAACATCAGTTTCCCATGTTGGTAATGACCAGTTCTCGGATATTGGAGCCCCTGATGGGACTATGGATTAGTTGATCCAGGGTATTGGAATTTATGAATTCCAAGAACCATTGGGCAAAGGTGTTGGTACACGAGTAGTTTTCCCAGTTAATGGCAGGGTAGTTAAACTCACCCAGTATTAGGGTGTTTGGTTCTATCTTAATATTTTTCAGTATGTTTAGAAAGGTGTAGTGAGAATCTTGGGGTATGTTGGGGGATCTGTAGCAAGCTACAATTTGAATGGCAGTCTTACCTAGTGTTAGTTGCGCCTGGAGAATTTCAGATGCATTGTGTTGGGCAATTAGCCTGGTGGTGTGAATATCCTTGGTGAATATTGACACTCCTCCACCTTTAGTGTTTCGGTTCTGGTTTGGTAGCCGAAAAGTGTGGTAAGAGTTGTAGCCTGGTATTGCACGGGTGCTCTCTAGAGCCTTGAACCAGGTCTCAGTTACTGCACAGATATCGATGTTCTCCATTTTTAGGAGTGCCTCGAGAAAGTGCATTTTGCGTTTTAGACTTCTAGCATTGAGTAGCATTACCTTCAGATTTTGCATGCTTGTAAATGTTACGGTGGTGGTTTTGTCCTTTGAACTTTGCCTAAAAAAGGCACTATAGGGGTGGCAAGAGCCTTAGGCAGTTACCTGAATCTCAGGGGTGACAAGTGCAGACCATCTCTGGCAAAGCATCGTGGTCTGTCGATCATGTCGTCCCAGGCAGACAGATACTGGATCCCCTTTGAATGACACCAGAAGCTTAGCTGATTGTTGAAGTCAATCATTTTGTCCTTATATTGTGGTATCATTCTGGGCAAAGGCAGGATGCTACTCAGGGCTAGGGTCATACCTGCCTGGGCCACATGATCTGAGAGCTCTTCCATGTCTCTTTTCATGTAGCCCAGGGAGGTACATCTCAAGTCATTCACTCCAACATGAACAATGACAGAGTCATATTTGTACTTGTTGTGGAGTGACTTGAGTGCATGCATTATGTGGCAGATCCTGGCACCGGACAGGCAGCTGACTGTAATTTTCTCCTTGTTCAACATAGTGAGTGGAACATCAGTGTGCCGGACTATAGAGTCACCTATATCTAAAGTGTTAGGTACACTGTCTTGCCTTAGGGGCTGTTGCTGGGTGGCACACTGGTGTTGTGAACTATGTGACACTTTGGTTGTGATTGGTATTTGTTTGCATTTCAGCTTCAGAGGTCATTGTTGCTTGGGCAGGTTACAGTTAGGGGCATCTGCATATGTGGATTTAGTGTTGCTATATGTGGTTGTTGGTGGTGTGGGTTTAGAAGGGCTATGTGTTGCTTGAGGTGTAGTGTGGGTGTTAACCTTCTCCTCTTGACTGCCTAGCACAATCTTGGGTGGAGAGAGCTTTGCTTCCTTTTTGGCTATGTAAGTGCATCTCTCACAGGTTGCAGTGTTAGGTGGTAGGAGGAAAGGGTTGCCTGTGTACATGAGGCAATTGCTGCATTGCCCCAGTATGTCCAGATTCACCAGGTGGGCAGGAAAAATCACAAGAAGCTGACCCTTGGACATGCCTGGTTTGGTGCTTTTTTTTTTTTTTTTTGTAAAGTGCAGGAGCGGTTTTCCCTCACCTTAGCAAGGTACTTTGCAATTATAGGCTGTTTAGTGCCTACTATTAATTTATCCTTATTAACAAGGAGAGTTGAGTGCTTGTATCAGTTTAAGGTTTCCTAGTGCTTTGCAGCAGCAGGTATTAGAGTAAGTGCTAGTCACAAGGATGCTTAAAGTTAAGATGAAAAAAAAAATGCACATTGCAGTGTGCACTAGAGAAGTTAGATGTGAAAGTAGGTAACTTAAGTTTTACCCGTTTAAAAAGTTAAGGTTTAGTGGAAAGTTACTATTTTTAAAACAGCAAGATGGATTGAAAGGGGTGGTCACTTTTGTATTCTTATCCTATGGAATACAGTAGGATGGCCAATAAATTTAAATAGTCGAAGGGGAGGGATTTCAAAAATGATGATTTTGTGATTACTCACACAAGCCAGTGAAAGTAGAGAGGAAATGAGATATATGGTCAGATTAACATAAGAGGCAGGCAACTAGAAAGACAGTGGTATTTAACAAGACAACTGTAACTGGGTGGGAGAGCGGGAAAAAAATTCTGCCTGACTCAGAAGAGACAGAGCTATGGTCTCTTTTGAAGTTTTAATATGCTGTTAAAGCAGAATGCAAATAAAACACAAGGTAAAGAAAACAAGCCACAGTATTCAAAATATAAAAAGGCAATAAAGTAATACATAAAAGTGGCTCTTTTTGCAAATATGGCTTAGCACGTTTGCACTCTATCAAATCTTTTGCTAGTTAAGGCCAAAATACTAGTCCTCTTGCCCTTCTGGTAGAATCAGAACCTTGGTGGCCACAATGTAAAAACTCAGTGTATTCATGTTGTAAAAAAGTAGGAACAATAACTCTTGGATGTTTGAAAATGGTACCATCTTCCATCAGCATCTCATCCCTGCATGGAAAGTAAGGTTGCACTGCTGGCAGGACACAGGATTGCTTTGAAAGCCATCTTACATTGATGAAGTGGATGAGCATTTGCAAAATTGGATCAGTCTTTTTATGATTTCTTAGCTCATCAAGTCTCATGGTAGAAAAATTATGTACTCCCATGACATCAAAGTTGAAATTCTCTGCATCAAGCTTTTCTGTAGTATTTCTGTGTGATCTGGATAAGGTATCAGCCAGATAAAAAAGTTTACCTTTTGTATAATTTTGAAATTATACTTCTTCAATTTAAACATCATTCTTTATATTATTGCTGCAGTGGGATACATAGGCTTCTTTAAAATAGTGACAAGAGTCGACAGTCAATTTCTATCTGGATTGCTTGGCCATAAATATAATCATGGAACTTCGAACATGTGAACACAATTGCTAAAAGTTCCTTATCAATTTGAACATACTGCATCTCAGTTTGGGTAAGAGTTCTAGATGCATAGGCAACAGGTCTGCCCTCTTGACGATTAATTGCATTAAGACTGAACTTCGAAGCATCACAGGAAAGAACTACTGGTTTGTGGACATCATAGTATCTTAATGTAGGTGGGTTAGAAATTTGCTGTATGAGGTTATCAAAGGTTCTTTGGTGTCATTCTAACCATGACCATGCAACATTTTAGCATGTCAGCTCTCACTACAAGTCACTATCTCACTAAAGTCAGGGATACATTTGCCCAAATAGTTAACTATACCAAGAAAATGCTGTAAGGCTTGGACATTGTCTGGAGGTGGTATTTCAAGGATGACTGCTTTCTTGGAAGGGTCTGGTTATAAGCCTGTACTGCTAAATAAATGACCTACATAAGTAACTTCTGGTAGTCTGAATTTTCACTTCAAAGGATTAAACTTCAAGTTCACTTCTCACACTCTGCCCAGAACTTTCTTGAGGTTTCTATCATGCTCTGCTTCACCATTACCTCCAACCAGTAAATCATCAACTATTATTCCACACAGGTAGCCTGAAAAAATTTGCTCCATTGCACACTGAAAAACTTCACTCACAGAATTTATTCTAAAAGACATCCTAAGGAATCTGTATCTACCAAATGGGGTACTGAATGTAGTAAGTAGTGAAGATTTGTGATCAAGCATCACTTTCCAAAATGAACTCTTTGCATCTAAGACAGAAAAAAACAGTCTCATTTGGCATGAGGGTTACAATCTCCTTGACCGTACGCATAGGATGATGAGGTCTTTTTAATGCCTTGTTCAAGTCTCTTGGGTCAATCCATATTCTGATTTTATGTGAATTTTTCTTATGAGCAGCTACCGTAGAAGACGCCCACTCAGTTGGTTCTGTGACTGGACAAATCACACCTTGCTGCACCATATTGTCTAACTGGACCTTTGTCCTGCATAGCTATTAGAACTCTTCTTGCTGGACTGTCCTCTGGCTCTGCTTTCATGGATACACAACAGAAAGTTTGCCCAACTTGTCATTGAAAAAATCAGCGCACTCTGAGAAAATAGTATCATTGAAGCTGGAACTGGGACATGTGCTTACACTATGTACTTTGGTAAAAGAAAGCAGTCTCATTTTCAAACGGTCTCTGAGACGTAATAATGACTGCACAGGTCTTCAGACCTCATAAAAATGCAAGCTGGAACTGTTCCCAGCCGAATAGCATGAAAGCATTACTGAGCCTTCAGTTTGAATCTCTTAACCTCCATAAGCAACAAGCTTTGCACAATTGGCCAAATTAAGTTGCTCACCAGCCCTCACTTTAGCAAATGTTTCTGCTGACATCGCATTACACTTAGAACAGGTGTCTACTTTGAGCTCTGTGGGTTTACCATTGATCAGGACAGTACAAAATACTTCATTCTTTGCCACCAAATGTACATAATATATAAAAGTAGGGTTGCAGCTATCTACATGATCAATTTGCTTTTTGAGTGACCTTTCTTAACTGAATGATGTTTACTTGATTTACAACACTTTTGAAAATTATTCCATTTTTTACACTTGTGGCATTGATGAACAGATCCTAAACACTTTTCTCTTTTAGACTCATGACTGTCTCCACAATTATGACAGTTAACAATAAGACTTGACATGAGTTTTGCAGACTCACTTTTATACTGTGCTGAGAATACTCCTTTTACTGAGCTAGTCTTGAAACTTGTTAGAAAGCTATGGGTTTTCCTTGCCATACACACAGGGGTTGTTACTGCCATGTGCTTACACCTCTTTCTGCTTGCTGCATGTTGCATGCTGTCTACATTTGCTCTAGAGGCTGCTGAAACCATGCTCTTATTTCTTTCAAGCATATTTGTGTGCCTTTCTTTGAGCTCATGAATTTGACAAATCTCTATGGCTTTGCTTAATCTTAAATCACTGTCATGAAGCAAAATCTTTCTTACTGCAGCACTATTAACACTGCACACAAGCCTGTCCTTTACTAACTCATCTTTCAAGTCACCAAATCTGCACGTTTTAGCCTTGTTTCTCAAGTCAGTGATATAAGCTGCAAAGGTTTCACCTACCATTTGATCTCTTGTACAAAATAAGTGCCTATATAATGTAATATTTGTCTGGGAGTTGCACATTTCAATAAATGTATGTTTTAAGCACTCAGGGTCTTCCCTTGATTCAGCTGGTACCACAGTGTGACCATTTGCCCCTTCTCCTGCATATGCTTCTGGTGCATACACAAATGAACACTCCCTTTCAATAGCTTCTGACCCAGCTAAATTAAACAAAATGAATGTCCTTGTACATGCATCTTTGTCAGAAAAGGCTGCTTGTATGAAAATATTGTATTTCTGCTCAAATATTCTCCAGTTCTCTACAAAATTATGATCAAACACAAGTGGATTTGGTCTGAGAATTGCTTCTGCCATGCCAATACACAGTAGTGAAGGTGCTTGAAATAATGTATGAACATACACAAATAAATATATATATATATATATATATATATATATATATATATATATATGCCAGTACTTGAAATTATGTTCAGTAGCACAACACACACACTGAAATAACTGCACTTTACCAAATAAGTCTCCATAGCACAAGAACACTCTGAAATCACTGTACTTTATGAAACCACTCATTATCAGTGTAAGAAATACTTCAAAATGACTGTACTTTGTGAATAAACGGTACAGAGCAAAAGAAGCTCAGAGTAAGAAACACTTCAGATGAATGCACTTTGCAAATCAAGTGTACACAGCCCAAGAACCTTTCAGAATGGCTGTACATTGTGAAATAACGCTGCACAGTGTAAGAAACACTTTGAAATGGTGGCACTCTGCGAATAAATGCACACTGCACAAGAAACATTTCAAAATGGCTCTACTTTGACTTCACTTTGCAATACAACTGTACTTTGTTTTTTTTTAAAAACTCTTTTTATTGTATAAAGGTATTTTCATAAAACACATAAACCAACAAACTAAATACAAAATCTAATACATATACAAACAAAACATTATCAAACTATTTACAACTCTCATCAATACCCTAAAAAAAAAAACTTAATTATCTCAGAAGAAATATCAGTTCAAAATATGGCCCAATAGAAATTTCGAAATCTCCTTTTGTACTAGCTGTTGCTTCATGGAAAACCAGAAGTATTTATGTGCCAGTATTTGTTTTCTAGCTACAGGTTTAAAACCTTCCCATGATAATACCGACCTATTTTTCCAATTCAACGTGATATAGTACTTCATTAACATAAAAACGGCAATCAAAACCTGTAAATGTTCTTTGCTGATTCCTGGGGGAGGTACATGCAAGAGATTAAATTTCCATGATAGAGTTGTTTTCTCGTACCCCATCTTTTCTAACTTAACCCTTAAAGCACATCACAACTTGTGCGAGCATTTGCAACTCCAAAAAATATGAATGATATCTGCTACCTGGGACGGGCAAAACTCGCAATAAGGTGACGTGTTGTAATACATTTTATGTAATGCCTTAGGTGTATAATAAGCGTTATTAACTAACATGAGTTGTGTATACTTTAACTTTGAAGGGGTATAAATTTGGAATAATTTTTTATAGCATGGGCAATTTTGCTGGTTGTAATTGATGGGTCTTGTTTCAACCAATAGTTAGAATGAATACATTCTTTGTTGTATTTAATAGCAGTAATAACTTTATATACATTCGAAATAATTTTTTTCTTCCGGCAAAACAACTCCCATAGGGTTCTACAAGTAGCAATATTAGTGTCTGAGGCAGCAGGATCATCCCCGAACTTACAGCAGAGCTCCATCAATTGCCTAAACTCTTTGAAATAATTACCCTGTGATAAAGCATACACTCTGCAAATACTTTGCACTCTCCGAGATACTTCAAACAACTATAGTTATGGTTTGAATAGCTTTGGCCAATTGTGCCCAAACATGGTCTTTTACTAAAAACATGCAGTTGCCTTGCTTTTTAAGCTTAATTTGCCCTTTTATTGTACTTGATATGCCCTTTTAATCTCCAATCATGCTCTTTACTTTTCCTTGTGCCTGTTTTACTTTAAACATGTTTGTTACGCAAACCAAAATAATTCTGGGTCCCATATGAATAGCTGTGCTAGTTTCATCAAATATCATGGTTTCGAACATTTTGTTTAATTATTAATGCAGTTTGTACCTTTTGTTTGCTTAATAATATGTTTTATGCTACTCCTTTGATTAATAACTCATTTTGTGCCTTATAAATCCGCTGTTTCATTTTCTTTGCCAAACAAATCATTTGTGCAGCTTTCTTTACCTTTAGTTAATTTAAGGCCCTTTTTCATTTATCTGTGCTCTGTTTCACTCTGCCTGCTTAGTCTGCCTTCACCTTCCACTCTGCACCTCAAGGTTTGTAGAAGTTGTTATCCTAATCCCGGTTCTAACATCATGTTGCTCCTCTGGTCAGGATAAAATGGACAAACGTTTGTGGGTTGTTCTGTTCAAGCAGCTTTGTTACACACAAAGGCATCAGAAATGAGGCTTAGTAACTTAAACATGGATAAACTTATAAACAGACTGGCTACAGCACTCATACATGTTAACACACTGGCTGTTCTCTCAAAATGGCACTGCTAGGCCTGGACATGCTCCATCTGGAAATGTTCCTTAAAGGTAAGTACTGATCTACATTACAGTTTGATATTTTTTTAAGGAGGATATTATATTCATTCCTTCTGATTATGATAAAAATCAAATATATATAAAATATATAAAAATGTATATAAATATATAAAAAAAATCTTTTCAATTACTTTTTTCCTCACTGTCATGTTAGCTAATAAAACATTGTAGTTCCTTTTGTGAAACCTTTAAAACTAAATAAGTGTGTAATCATATACTCATCTGTAGTAACATAAACTTTAAATGGAAGAGTGTTAAAAACCAAGAAATGTATAGTTTCTCTGTTCTGTATTTAGTACAAACTCACAACACAGTATAATGCTTGTGAAGGAAAAAAAAACCTCTAACATACACAGATGCTGTCAATGTGTAAATGCAATTTTACAGTGTTTTTTTCAATCCAATCAAACACATATAATTGCATTTCTCTAATTTTTAATATGCATACTTTAAAGTAATGCATTTTAATTCCATTCATGTACAAGTTTTTTAAATAGTTATTGAGTGGTTTGAGTTGTTTCCTTCTTTAGAGCATTAGTGATTTCAGGTGGCTTACATTAAAAATGTTAGCACTAAATCTCTGACATTATACAACATAACCTGCAATATAATTCAGTATCATTACCCTCCTATGCAAAAATGCATCCTCTTAATGAACAGCCACTTAAGGTAAAACATTTATTACTTAATTGCTTTAATTGTGGGTTAAACTATACATTTAATGAACGTGTATTCTTCTTACAAATCAGTTTTATGAGCAGTGCTTACAGTTTTATGTTAAGTAACTGCCACACTGCTCAGCACAGATTTGACTAAGAAGCTAATGCATGACTGTCATACATTAAATAAGGAAAAGAAATGTGCTGAGCACTAGATTTCCTAGTGGGATAGAAACGTTTTCCATGTTAGATAACCTGTTCAGTGCTAGAACCTCATATGCTGGATATATATATATATATGCATTGTAGTGCTCCTGACTATGCTTTGCAATCTTTTATTACTTAATGGATCTGAGTTAAATTTATGTACTAAAAGAGTGAATGATCCTAACATCAGGAAAACAAAACAATGTAGAACATAAAAGGGTCCACAGTAGGTCACTTTATAAAATAAACTGAACTGACCACTAGTTAAGGTTATAGATGGCAGTCTTGACCACTTCACATGGAAAACATGGTGAACAACACAACCAGATTTTAGTAGCAGAAAGCATGGCTGTAATGTAAAGTGTGTGCTTTGCAGATCCATGTCAAGTGTAGATCAAGCAAAACACTCCACTTATCTAAAGACCATTGAGAACACTTATGTGGAATAACAAACAGACCTTTTAACTATTCTGTACATTCAGAACAAAAAATAACAGCAAGAAATTGCAGATAGCAGAACTACAATTACAAGGAAACTTTATTATAGTGTCTTGAAGGCAATCTAAAAACTTTATTATAGTGTCTTGAAGGCAGTATCATTTAATATGTTCTTCAACATAACTAACTTATTATATGTATGTCTATATAGGAAGTCCACAAACTGGGTGCTTTTTTATTTAATTCTTGTCATCATAGTTTCCTATACCTACCTTACTCATCCCTCACAGAACACATTGGCTAATCAGACACCCTACCAGTCTAATTACGTAGCATGCTGCCAGCAATCCCATCCTTCCATCATTCTTTCCATATTCCAACCACTTAACTACGTAGCATGCTGCCAGCAATCCCATCCTTCCATCATTCTTTCCATATTCCTACCACTTAACTATGTAGCATGCTGCCAGCAATCCCATCCTTCCCATCATTCTTTCCATATTCCTACCTCTTAACTGCGTAGCATGCTGCCAGCAATCCCATCCTTCCCATCATTCTTTCCATATTCCTACCTCTTAACTGCGTAGCATGCTGCCAGCAATCCCATCCATCCCATCATTCTTTCCATATTCCTACCACTTAACTATGTAGCATGCTGCCAGCAATCCCATCCGTCCCATCATTCTTTCCATATTCCTACCACTTAACTACGTAGCATGCTGCCAGCAATCCCATCCTTCCCATCATTCTTTCCATATTCCTACCACTTAACTACGTAGCATGCTGCCAGCAATCCCATCCTTCCCATCATTCTTTCCATATTCCTACCACTTAACTACGTAGCATGCTGCCAGCAATCCCATCCTTCCCATCATTCTTTCTATATTCCTCCCACTACGTAGCATGCTGCCAGGAATCCCATCTTTCCCATCATTCTTTCCATATTCCTACCTCTTAACTGCGTAGCATGCTGCCAGCAATCCCATCCTTCCCATCATTCTTTCCATAATCCTACCACTTAACTGCGTAGCATGCTACCAGCAATCCCATCCTTCCAGTTATGCTTCCCATATTCTAGCACCGATGTACTGTTAAAAACCGACAAACCATGAATGAATATATAATTATACTCATACCATTCCTGTAGTTTACATATGAACTTAATTTCATTTCTGATGCATGAAATAAACATAACACAATGAATGCTTTATTTTATTTCCATTTTTAAAACAAATATATTCTAAATTTCTTGTTGACTCACTGTGATAAACACAGCACCATGCTGCTTTAGCACTTCTACATCAATGCCCTAGCTTTATCATGAACAATGCAAATTTCCATCATTCTTGATTAAGCCTTTTGTTGCAAAAGCAGATTTGCTGAAATGATCTCCACTGTCTGTTCTACAAGATTGGACTTCTGAACAATACTCATATTAATATATATGATTGAGTTTAGAAAACCTGGAAAAAAATCTACATCTCTGTGTGGGGGTGGGGGGTCAAGCCTCCTTGCACCCCCTCTTGCCCCCTGCAAATCATATATAGCAACTCAGAGATCATACTACAGTGTGGAAAAGGGAAAATTTTCAGTCACCACTGTATTGTGATGTACATCATACCTCTCAACTTCTTAGAGCAAAAAATCTGGACAAAGCTTAAAATGATGGGGGGACAAATAAAAACAGATTGTAAATATTGCTTACAAACTTAGAAAGTTGATAGAATAATAGGTTTTCCATTAGCATGAGTTTTCTGAAGGATGTTGAGTCTTAAACTCAAATGTTTGCCATTATTTAATGACTTCAATCCTCAGCTATTTGCCAGAAAAGTACAGATTTTAGGAGGAACACACCAAAAATATGAAGCAAAAATCTGGACATTCTGCAAAATCTGTACAGTTGAGAGGTATGATGTACATAGAACTGCTCCAATGTGGAATTTACCCTTTTCCCTATTGTAGTGTGATCTCTGAGTTGGTATATATAATTTGCAGCGGGTGTAAGGGTGTGTGAGGGGCTTGCACAACTGCAAAAATGCAGGGAAATAAAGGTAGATGTTTGTTTGTCTTTTGAAATTCAGCTTCTTGGAAACTTGATCATATTGTCTTGACAATATGAATGTTGAGTTTCTGAAAACTGAAGCTTCTAACATTGACCAATATATCTATATGTACTGTATAGATGTATATATATATATATATATATATATATATATATAAATATATATATATATATATATATATATATATGTGTGTGTGTGTGTGTGTGTGTGTGTGTGTACATATATATATATATGTGTGTGTGTGTGTGTATACACACACGTAGATAAATATGCATCTATATATATATCTATATATCTATATATCTATATATCTATATATATATATATATATATATATATATATATATATATACATACACACACACACACACACACACACACACACACACATTTTAGAATCCTTAGAGGCAATGCATCAGCATCAAAGAAAGCTTCAAAATGAATTGTTGTAACACTGGAATGCAAAACAAATATTCCTATTGAAGGCTTTCTCATCCTGCTGTACCACAGCACTGCTTGAGGTTAAAGTTAGTTGGCCAATGCTACTTTTTTGAGCCCATGTTTCTGTACATCAGTAGAGGGCAGATCAGCATGTTCCTTTCCATGATGAGCAGTGCATGCACATGCATTGTTTTCTTCCTTACATCTTTGCATTTTATTTTTCAGCATAGATAACTTCCTATCAGATTCAGAATGCTTGCACATATTTTCTTTTTGTCACACTCCACTTCAATAAAAGAAAACACACCAAATGGACCTTTGATGGCCTTTTATTGAATTCATAAACATAACGTATTGCCTCATAACTTTTTTGCATCATTTAAATTTACTTATCACAAGAAAACATCCTTTAACCATTCATCAGGGCAGTGCATCTCCACTCACCCTGCCTGAATAAGCAGTGTACTCGCCTCCGCTCACTTATTCTTAAACGTCATGCAGCGTCCAACCACTCACTTTCAAGACAAATTCTTAAATCCATCCAAACACCACAGGGGGAAGTAGCATCCAACCACTCACGTTTACCCCTAAAATTCCTTACACCAACCCAAACACCTGAGGGGAAAAGAAGAGGGACAAGCCTGCCCCTTTTCTTTGCTTAAGCACCCCTCAACTGAAATCAATCATGCCTACACCAGAAAATGATGGAGGGATGGGTAACAAGATCACACAAATATGCTCCCTGAACTCACTACTCACACATAAAACTACTCTAAGCCCTACCCTACACCTACCTCACTTCTTCTCTCCTTCTTTCAATAAATTAACCCTTTTGTACCCAATCTTAACTCACACTAAACTTACAATCCCTGTCTATCCCTTTCCCTAACCCCACCTATCCTCCCACAACCCCCCACTTGCTCACCTTCCTTCAAACATTGAAGGTGCCCCCTGACAAACTGGATTGTCCACAAACCTCATTTGTTTTTTTCTTCACAACAGTATTGGCTTACATGGAATTCTCACTTGAACATAGTTTCTACCTAAAGAGTCTGTTTCAAGTGAATTGCAGTTCTCTTTGGGAAGGATTTAGCAGAGAATGATTTCCTCTTGAGTTAATCACAGGATAATTTATGAATGCAAGAAAAAGTACAATGGTTTTAAGTTGCACTTACCCACAATGGCAGATGTTTGAATTACTCACTGCAGCAGTAGTCCTTAGGTCCAGGTTCAGAAAGCTCTGCCTCTTTCCCAACTTCTTTACTGTGTCTGCTGATTGGCTAACCGCAGAGGGAAATCAGCAGTGAGAGTGAAGCTTTCTTCAGGACATTCTTGTCTATACAATAAGAGAAGAACCTAACATTGTGAAATAAGCAATCAGTATTAACAACATAACTTAGAAAGTAAAAAGCAAGCACATCCCTACTTTATATCCCAAATACAGCTATATATAAAATTAGGGAGGTGGCAGGTTGGAGTGACTACTACAGAACTGAGAAGTTATACAAAAATGTTATGGGTAAATGCCACTTATACAACTGTACTATGTTTATCATTATCACTTCTGCTGTAGCCCCTAGGTTATAAAGGCTGAATACCAAAGCCTAATCATCCTGTGGAAGACAGATATGGGTACAGGAGGAGAATGGTCCTAGCAAAGTCTGGTCTGTACCTAGATAAGGAATCCATGCTGTAACAGATTGTAAAGATATGTAGAGAGGACCATGTGAATGCTTCAAGAGTCCACCCCTATCCAACAGGACACTGAAAAAGACAAGGTTCTACTGAAATGTCCCTTGATACCGAGTGAAATGGATTTGTCCTGGAGGAAATAGCAAAAACCTATAGCCAACCACATGGAAATGCCTGTTTAGGAACATGGTGTCTCTTTCTTGTTCCTTGATAAGAAATAAACTGCTGCTCAGCTTTTCCAAAGGTCATACCGCTGTCAGGATAGTGTCTATGCAATTGGGCTGGCCATGGATGTCAAGAGTGTGCAGAATCTGTTCTCCTAGGTTTTTAGGTTTCAGATAGAAATCTGGGAGATTGAGGGTTTGATTCAAAGTAAACTCTGAAAACAATTTGGGTATTGTTACACTTTTGGGTCTTAGGGATGATGCAACTGCTGAAGCAAAACCAAATCAAGCAATATTCTATCTTGGAACAATTAAAGTATATGACATGTGGGGATAAACTAATAACACAAAAATAAATGCACACAAATACATTTTTCTGTCACTTGTCCAACAGTCCTCAGGCTTGGAAAATTTGGTATTATAGATCTTAAAATCAAAATATGTTCACCTCTTTAGGATGCAGAATGATCCCAATGAGTTAAGTTTTATATTTTGCTTAAATTCCAGGCCAGAAAGATAGCTTCAAAGTCAGTTTTTGCTGAAAAGTGTACATTGATGTGTCTTTTGTGTACTGCAAATAAAAAAGGCATTAAAATGCATGTTTGATTTTCAACCTAAAACATTTTCCTTTTCTGTGAATGTAACCACTAAGCTCAGAGATGGTGAAAGCTAGTCACAAGCTGGGTGACAACTAGGTCATCCCAGTCTCACATTTTAAATTACAGAATTATAGAATTCTATTTACAGTTTTATTTTTGCATTATAATATTTTATTTACTATATGAATATATAAATTCTGTTTTCTCAGCCTGTGTAAATTGAAAGTGTAGAAAGGGCTAATTAAATCCCAAAAGCAGGCATATACAGGAAACAAACTAACAAAAAAATCAGCAGACATACATAGGATGACAGAGGCCTGTTGGCAACAGGGAACAAGGTGTTAATTTGTTATATGCGCCATCTGCTGCAGTAATGCAGTCAGAAAATTATGTTTTGTACACACAGACTCAAACTATTTGCCATTTAGAAGGACTGAGCAAAATCTCTGAAAATGATCCCCCAAGTACTTAAAACGTATGGGTTATTTTTCAGCTGTTCTTTTTATGAAATATAATGTTTTGCAAACCATGTATATTTGTTCGGAATATAAATTTAGTCAGTTGCAGATGTATTAGGACAGGAAAAGAAACTATGATTTCTTTTATGATTTCCACATAGTTTTATGTGCAATTTCAATAAAACCACATCATTGTCAAAATGAATGCTATTTATTTAAGAAGTCTTATTTTATTTATGAATGCTATTTATTTAAGAAGTCTTATTTCAATATTGCAATGAATGCTGCTTTAATAATGCCAATATATTATTTAATTGGTCAGAAGAGGCATAACCCTGTTAATGTCTTTTGAATTTTGTATAAAGACTTTCAAAGATAAGCAAGTCATCTAGATAAGGAAAGATGCGAATGCCATTCAGCCTACAATAAATTATGACTAGAGTTAAGTGTTTTGCAAATACCCATTGAGCTGAAGATAAATCAAAGGATAAGGCACAGAAATGGTAATGTGACCTGGAAACACAGAATGTTAGAGATTTCCTGAAGCCTGTGGCTATGGGAATATGGCAGGAAACATCTTTATGTCTACAGTTACCAAGCAACTCGTGTGGAATGAGAGCCAACAGGTTCTGAAAGGTCAGTATTTTTGAACTTTGAAATTTCTACAAAAATTAGAGATGAAAGATCTAGCATTGGTCTTCAAAAAGCCTCTTTCTTTTGTAATAGAAACATTCTGGCATAGAAGCATTTGACCCTTTGAATTAAAGCCATTGCTTTTATAACTTCCTATATGAGTAAAGACAGAAGAACCTGAGAAGAAAATTTGGTTTGGTTTTGAGGGTGAGAATATATACTCTTGAGAGTAGTTTTGTGTATCCAATGCCATCTCAAGGAGTCAGAAAGAATCTTTTGTCAAAGGGGAATGTTGAAGGGCAGGGGACAGGGAAGAAGGAAAGGAATGCTGGCCATAGCTCTCAACTGTCTATATTTTCACAGAATGTACAGATTTTGCCTCATACTTTTGGTCTTTTCCTCATAACATTTTTAGTTTTCTGGCACTCATTGGGATGTTCAGAGGACTGAAGTCACTAAATGACATACATTTGAGTTTCACACTTCAAATCTTTGACAAAATGTAGGTTAATAAAGACCCTGCTATTCTAGTAACTTACTAAACTTGAAGAGCCATAATTAAAATCTGTCCCTATTTTTGAACCTTTGTCCCCATATCATCAGGCTTTGTCCAGAGTTCTTACACAAAGAAGTTGAGAGGTATGATGTAAATAAATATTAAATATTATATTCTCTTCTGTTGGTCTGTCATTTTGTTCTGAAAATACCTTTGTTTTTATTGTTGTTAATCCTCCTGCCAACAGTTCTTTGCAGTTTGCCCCCCAGAAGAGTACAGATGTTGTTCATTTGACTTGGTTTTGTAAGAGAGAAGCCTATAAGAATTGTAATGGGGTAGATGAAAGACCTTAGAGGCTGCCTGAATTTATTTCCCTCTTTTATAATATAGTTTGAGAACATGGGTAAATGAAAATACAAACAACGCTGCTCAGCTGAACCCAAGATTTTAGCCTTTACCTCATCCCTAGACTTTTGGTTATCTATCCGATCAAACCTTTTTAGCATGGTAGCAGTAGCAGAGACTATAAACACTGTATACGCACAATCATAAACACTCTTCAAAACATGTTTATATACCTGAGAAAGGGTAGAAACAGTTTAGCAGTGAAAAGAGCTTTCTTCTGTAGGGGGAATGGAAGCGAATTCCTTCACACTGTCCATATGACATAGCATAAGTTTCCACATGTATGACTGGTAATTCAGAATTCTAAAGGCTAAAGTGGAACAAAACATTCTCTTATGTTATGGTCTATCATTTTAAACCCTTATCACCAGGATGAGGATTTGTATTAAACACAAGTTTATTGCCAGTAGGAGACATAGGGGAAATGGCAAAAGTGTCTGACCTAAGATGAGAGAAGAAATACATTACCTTGATGTGCCTTAAGACATCTTATTTGTTTTTTATGGACTGATGGCTGCATATCAGGATGAATAAAAGTAGTCTTCAAGACATCCTCCAGGGCTGGCTCTACAGGAAGAATAGGAGTAGAATGAGGTATGTCCATTTGTTACATATTATAATACCTCCTCACTTCAGGGGGAGCACATATCTATTCCCAAAAAAATATTTGTCATCCTGGCAATGGTTTGATCAAATGAAATTTCCTCCATAGGAGGAAGAGAGTTAAAAGATTTTTTTCACAGTCAGATAAATATGCTTAAGAATCTGCAGGACTAATAGAAACATGTCTAGAATTAATATGTGGAAAAATAGATCAGACTTGCTAGAAAAATATTGATTGTATATGAACAAATCTATAATTGTTTGATATTTATGTGTATGTCATTTGTAGATAGTTATGTTGTTAGACATAGAAAGTTTTATTTTCTTTTTTCTATATTGTAAGAAAATGGAGCATTTTATGTAATTCATTGCTTTATTCAAATTTTAATAAAACATTTTTGTCAAAAAAAAATCTGCAGGAGAAGAAGCCATGTTTATATTGTAGGCAGAATCATCAGAGCTCATTTCCCCAAGAATAATTTGATAAGGAATGCCCATCTGTAAAGTGTCAAGCCAGGATTTTTAACCATGTAATGTCTGTCTCTCCAAGGTAAGGAACTCATCTTTTTTAAATTGTGATTATTTCATCAGAACAATGTTTGACTTTTTGTTTTTTCTTAAGAGGAGTTCCAATAGAAAAGGACAGACTTGAACTTGAAATGTCTGACTTGCCTCACGGTCTCCTGCACTGGTCACACAAAGAAGACAAATCTCTCAGAATGTGTCCCTGAAGCACAGAAGTTGTTTCTCTAATGCCCATAATGTACACTTGAACAGCCAAAGAGGACATGACTGATTCCTCTTTCATGCTGGTTGAAAGGATTGCAACAGAAGAAGTGAAGAAATGAAAGTGAATATTTTGAAGAATAACTGAAGGCCACTACAGGTCCACCCACTGTCATCTTTGGCATAGACTGAGCCCATGATAATGGCAATGACTCCTTAGTAAAGTTTTTTTTTTTTCTTTCTAGGTGCCGTGGGAGAAGACACACTAATTTCTGAGTGAATATCCATGCTGAAACTGAATAATATGGAGTAATTTAGACAAAAGGTAAGTTGTTACCAAGTGTTTCCAAGCAGCACGTGTACATTCACACTTTAGCCAGTGCCACAGGCCATAAAGATTAAAACTAGAACATTTCTCTGTCAGTACTGCTCAAGCATTCTCTCAAAAAAACATTAGAATCAAAACAGCAGGCAAGTTGTCATGTGATTAAGCATTAAACTGGCAAACAATTTCCACCTGTTCCTCTCTAAACTTTCCTGTCTCACAAAACTTAGAGTTTACATAAGCAGACAAAAATTTTCAGAAAATTAGCCCAGAATACTAACAAAAACTCAGAGGTCCCAGGCAGGAAATATTGTAAAAAAAATTGGGTTTCTTAAAACAGCAATACAATTTGTAGTCAACAATCAGAAAAAGTATTAATTTTCTTAAAAGGGCAATCATTCCTGAGTGGAGGGATTCTCCTACTGGGACTTAACTTATTTATTTATTTTATTTTACATTTGTTGACCAGGCTTGTCCAACTGGATATATGTCCATTTTCAGTGGAGGCCCGGGGAGAAAAGCTTCTCACTTCAGAATAGTATATACAAGACATAGTTACATTGTAAATTTTTGTCTATTATACAGTTACTTTCCTTTTGACATATGAGTATCATGATTCCTATTAAAAGAGAGCTAAGGATGTAGGTACAAAGATGACTAAAAATGTAGGACAATATTAATAGTACAGTAAACAGTAAATGTTTAAAACAATATAAGCAAAAAGCACACTAATTGAGCAATAAAGTCACACACACATTATTTGCTAGTAAACTATGTAAGCTAAAAGTACACTATTGAGCAATAAAGTCACCAATATGTTGTTTTCTAGTATACGATAGTTATTTAAAATAGAACACTATTAGTAAGTATAGTGACATGCACAGTATTGTTAGTATAGGGTTAACTAACTTATGCTGGTATGTAGAGAAATGTCAGGATGCAAATACAGTAGTTAGTCTGGATTAGCACAGGGGCATAACCAGTGAGATTTAAGATATGTTTTAAGTTTGGTTTTAAATAAGGGAGCTGAGGATATGGAGGTAAGGTGATCAGGGAAGGTGTTCCAGGTTTTTCCTACTTCGTTAGAGAACAGAGAGTCGCCGGCCAGATTGTTGGTTTTATTTATTTGAACTAGTAATTTGTTTGATGAGTGCAGGGACTTTAGGTTATTGTAGGGGGAGATTAGGTTAGTGAGTATTGGAGTATTTGAAGGTTGGTACAGTATCTTTTGGGCCACTGTGAGTTGGTTCAGTAAAATTAGATTTGACAGTTCTAACCAGCCTAGTTGTTTAAGACTGTTGCAGTGATGGGCTCTGTAGACTGACCCAGTTGCAAATCTTGCAATATTACTGTAGGAGATGGAAAGCTTGTTCATATTGCTTTTACATAGCTTAGTATAGATAGAGGATGCATATGCAAGGGTTGAGATTAAATCGGTACGGGCAATAGTGGTCATGGCTATAGGGGTCAGAAAGTGTTTGATTCTATAGAGGGATCCTAGTTTTTTGTTAACTGTTTTTATAGTGTTGTTAATATGGGGCTCAAAGGAGAGGTTATTATCAATTAGTACCCCAAGTACCCCCACTTAACTGCCAGAAATAAAGCTCTATGTCAATTTCTGCGCCAAGGGATTAGCCACTCAGAAGTCAGAGTGAAAGAGTGGAGTGGCAGGCAGAGATTTTTAAAGCTAGACAGTGTTTTTATGGAGTAAAACAACCCATATAGCCTAATGACTACAGCAACAGTGATCATACTGAACATGCCTGGTCCAATTAAGCAATAAATAGTTCACTGCTGCAGTCCTCCACACACTGAAGTGTCTGCAGGCTATAAAAAGTTACCAGCATTATTCCAACAACTATTTTTTTTTTTTCTTTCAAGGTAAAGACTGCCACTTGTATGGGATTTCCCTTTCCCAGCACACAGTCCATTGAAATGCCAAAGAATTTCCCTTGCAGTCTTTCCTTAGTAGACACAGAGTAACCAGCCCAATACAAAAATGTGAATGGTCTTTATATCTATGCATCAATACTTTTAAACTGCTGCTGATGAATCATACCATTAAACCTCTTGTCTGTGTGGACCATTAGCATTTCACACACTGTTTAGACTTTATCCTAAATGCACAGTGAAGTTATTATATTCCTCTTTACGAACCTATAAACATTGACATTGTATGAATGCTTGCCTTATTTTATCAAAAAACAGTGCAACATTTTCCTCAGCACATTATTTCACTGTTTTTAAACACAGAAGTTGTACTGTCACACCATTTTACAAATATTCTTACATCAGTAACTGCATCTTTTTTAAATAAACTGCATTTCCACATACTGCATTTATGAACAAAACCTTCTTCACCTGGGAAATTTCAGCACTTTTTTTCACTATTGATGAGTATCTTAAAACTACAATGATTCACAATTCAGTAGCTTTATTTCTTTATTTAAATTGCTGTTAGCTGCTTTTCACAGCCTGAGAATTCAACACAGATTTGTATTGCTGACATCTTGCATATGCACAGCTTCAGGCTATAACAACATTTTCCCGATAAATTGCTTTCAGCAGCTTAGCCCATTTACTAAGTGGCTGTTTACAAAGCAACCTTTCAGCAACTTACTGTGCATATCTTTGGTAAGCAACCTTGCAGCATTCAACAGTGCTTAACATTATATAACTGTTTTCCTGCAATTTCTTCTAAATGTAGTTGAAAAATTGATAACCATTTGAAATTTCTGGACCCACTACAAAGAGGCATGAGATACAGAGACTCAATGGCCAAAAGGACAGACTTATAGATACTAAGTCTGAGATGCTTTTTCTCAGAGTATCCACTTTTCTCCAGGGTAAGGTGGTCTTGAAGTCGGTATATATAAATTTGGGGGCATGGGGGGAGCTTGTCTTACTTCACACAGAGATCAGGTACAGTTTTTTTTTATTTCTGCTTTAAGCTTATCAGGGTGACACCTATATGACTCTATTCAGCACTTGTAAGTGCAACTTCACAAAAAAAAAAAATGGATTTTGCATTTCAGTCTGATTTTAGTGGACATGCATTAAGGATAAGAAACTCTACTACTTGTAACCACAATTGTTTAGAAAAGACCTATGAACTATCCTTCAGGACTTCATTCAGCAATGTTTCTTTGTGAGTATTTCCCCCCACTCCATTTAAATACACACTTTTTATTAAACTGACTTTTACTCAGAAGCATTTTTATATATTGTTGATGTTGTTGCCCATAACAGAAATCAAATTTTAAGGATAAATTAACCTGTCTTCAGCAAACCTACATGAAATACTCATTCACTTCCAAAGTGGGAATCTAAATCACAATGTGTTAGCACTTGCAAGCAGCAAACTATGGATAAAGTATAATGGAGTTTTATATTTTTCTAGTCTTTGTCTGCCATAGCCACAAATAGAGCATGTCTAAACACACTGGAAACATACCTGTGTCAGTGTGCCGGCAGTTGGCATAGAGGATTAAGGCTTTAAGCTGTTTACGATCTGCTTTAGGGTACAGGTTTAGAGTCCATTATTCTTCATTTGTCTGGAGCAAGTCTGATAATCAGACAATCCTTTAGGGTAAATGGGGAGATGGGCTATGCTGATAATGGTATCTTGGACTGCATGCTTAGTAACTACATATAAATTTGAATTTACCTTTAGAGGTTTGGGTATTACATTTGATTCTGTGGCTCAGCTTCTAAATGAAATGCTTTGTAGAATGTTAGTGATGAGTGTACTAGATTCAAATTCACTCAGGTTTGTATAGGTGTTTTTTTTTATCTGACAGTTGGTATAGTGGATTAAAGCTATAGGCATTTAAATCGGATACATCCTGTGGTATGGAGTTTGATTCTTTAAGCATTCATTTGTCTGCTGTTTGATCTGAAGCAAGTCACTCAATCAAGCAGTGCCTTGGGACTATTGGGAACTTGGGCTAGGCTCATAAATTGTCTCCTGATCTGAATGCATAGTACCTACATAGGTTCATAGGGTCATAGGTTGGTACTAGGCTATTGGCCCTAGGGCCTATGCATGCCTAGCCATAACAATTCCCTGGATATTTCTTCACACAATATTTACTTCTCCAGGCCCCTGACATGATCCTGGGGTGAATTTCCTATCTCCCATTCAATCATCAAGGTTCCTTTTGAAGAGGGCCAATGAGGCACTCTGCTTGATATATATGGGCAGTCTATTCCAGAGTATGGGGAGTCTCTGGGTCAGGAACCTATCCCTCCAGCATGTTTTGTTCATTGTGATGACAAGGTTTAGATCCCTGGAGCATGTGGCTCTGAGGGATTGGGATTTCTTTAAGTGGAGCATGTCCAACAGCTCAGGGTTTGACATGGCCTTGTATGTTAAGCAGAGATAGCCTCTGAGTAGACAATATGCCACAGAGTATAGCTGGAGTTTTTTTAGATGGTCAGTATATGGCATCTGCTTTAGGCCTGTGATTCTTTTAGTTAGGTATTTCTGTGGCCTTTCCAGCTGTTGCAGATGTCTTGTGAGGTACATACCAAACGGGGCATTATACTCTATAATGGGTCTAATGAGGGATGAGTACAGTGGGACAATGACCTCCTTTTTTCCGGATGAAAAGCCCTTAGTAATGAGGTGTGCCACATAGAAGGATTTCCTGACTGTTTTGGCAGTGTGGTTATCGAAAGTGAGACCACTGTCTACCTGTGTCCCTAAGTCTCTCATCACACTTTCGATGTTTAGTGTCCTGCCACCTATGTGGTAATTCATGGGTATATGTTTTTTTTCCAACGGGGATAACTATACATTTCTTGGCATTAAGCTTGAGACCATGGCTCTGGCACCAGGCATCTGTTTCTGTAAGGCCCTTTTGTAGAATATCCACATCATTTGGGGATTCAATAATGGTTCCCAGTTTGCAGTCAACTTTGCCAGAGTCCCTTAATGTTGACCTGTACCTCAGAGAAGTAGATGCCAAACAAGAGTGGTCCCAGGACTGAACCCTGAGGTAATCCACTTGTCACTTGTCTGGAGCTGGATTTGGAGTCGTCTACTTTTACTGTCTGGGTTCTGTCAGTAAGCCAGTTAGCAACCCGTCGAGTGACATAGGGATTTATGCCCAGCTTAGTAAGTTTATCTATGATTCCAGAGTGGAGGATGGTGTCAAAGGCCTTGGCGCGGTCCAGATAGGCTGTGTGGACTGCCTTACCCTCGTCCACAGCTCTGGAGACTGATTCGAAGAAGTCAATCAGATTCAGGAGACAAGATCAGCCCTTCACAAACCCAAACTGGGTGGGGTCCAGTGTTTGAAGGTTGCCAATGTCTTTGTTTATAAGTTCCATGATAATGCGTTACATGCCCTTGCAAATCAGGCTTGTCAGACTGATGGGACAGCAGTTCCCAGGATCTAAGGTGGATCCTCCCTTGTGGAGTGGGATAACTGTAGCTGTGCACCACTCAGTGGGCATGAAGCCTGAGGTGAGGCTATGATTAAACATGACACTAAGGTAAGATGCCAGTTCATATGTACTTGAGTTCACCTGTAGAGAGCTGGGTATTATTTTTGTTATTTATCTAGTAATTAGCACAGAGGACTAAAGCTTTTCTTGTTAATAAAAAGCTTTCTGTGACAAGGATGTAGTGTTTGAATAATTCCGGGATAATTTTCTTGCGGTGTACCATTCAGCAAATCATTTAAATTCCTGGATCATTTACTTGTTATGTAACATTGAGCAAGTCATTTAACTATACTATTCTTTGTGGAAATTTGGAATTTGAGCTAATCTCCTTAATTGTTTCTGGACTGCATGACTAGTAACTACATACGAGGTTGATGGTTAATGTGCAGTTTATTTACAGAATAAAAAATTCAGTTCCTTCTACACTGCAAGAAGCTAAACTCAAATTTAATGTTAATTTCAGCAAAAAAAAAGTCTACTGTTCAAGTCACCTGCAGTTCCGTTTTTTAAAATTATCATATACCCAATAATCCTCATAATCCCTTCTCTTGCTGTTGCAGCTTAGAATCAGTTGTTGCCTATAAACTCAAAGTATATCCATAGTTTAGTCTCATGATAAATCTACAGGAAATCTTGTTTTCCACAAAGAAATCTACAGCTTCTAGTACTGAGCATATAAGTACTAAAAGGTAAATCCACGGATCTGGCAATACATGACAAAAAAAAAAAAGCTTCTTCTCATTGTGGCTTCCTCTGGAAGCCTTCACTTTTGATCTGCAAATCCACTCAACAAGAGAGAAAAATTTTCTCTGTGTTATCTTGCTGGATGTTTTTAGAACAATGGTTTTATCAACTTGAGGTTATAGTCTTCAAAGAATGCCTCAGCACTACATATTCACACACCCCACAGTGTTCAGAAGGGCATACTATACTACTGTTTTATACAAACATACACACATGAATATATGTATGTATGGGTCTCTAGGGCAGTGGAGTTATTGCCCACTGCTCTGGCAAGCAATAGGTAAATGTAATTTTGCTGACAAAGACAGCGGACAGACAGGTTTGTGAGTTTGATAATCCCTGAGTACTG
Source organism: Protopterus annectens (assembly GCF_019279795.1). Taxonomy (NCBI): domain Eukaryota; kingdom Metazoa; phylum Chordata; order Ceratodontiformes; family Protopteridae; genus Protopterus; species Protopterus annectens. The sequence continues at coordinate 457,465,237 of NC_056751.1, forward strand.
GAATATTTCCTTTTCTAGAGACTGTGCAATCTCGGAATTTGTATATATTAGGGGGTATGGGTGGCGCAGGGGAGCTTGCTCCATACAAAAACACCTGCTGCTGGTATACTCTTCTCCGGGGTAATCCATGAAGCATGTGTAGAACTTGCCAGTGTTGGTGCACTCAACATCCAGACATAGATCTGTAAGGTATCAGGACACTGTATGTATATATTGTGATTGTGTGTGTGTGTGTGTGTGTGTGTGTCTGAGTGCATCTCTCTCAATTTTATATATATATATATATATATATATATATATATATATATATATATATATATATATATATATATATATATATATATATATATATATATATATACACACACACACCTGAAAATTAAACACGACATTGGTAATAAAGAAAGACAAAATCAAACCTTCAGGTACCATTTTTTTTTAATGCCAAACCAGTTTTGAAATTTCATAGGAATCTGTATATTGAGTTTAAAGTATATTTGAATTTTATTTTATGTATGTATTCAGTTAAGTAAGTATATTCTGCTATACATATATGGCTATGGTATATTCTAAGTCCTTTCAGCTGAAACATGAATCACTAAATATCTTATTTGATTCACATTTCTCAGTAAATAAAGTGCTGCTGTTGGTAATAAGATATATAGGGGGAAGTCAGGATGTGTATAATTATCCTCAGTGTTGTGTCATATTGTAGTTGGTATACACACACCATACCTCTCAGCCTCAGAGTAAGAAATCTGGACAAAGTCATAAAAAAGTGGTACAAATAAGGACAATTTTGAAATATTGCTTTTACAAATTTAGAAAGTTGATAGAACAATGGGTTTTGCATTAGCATGAATTTTCTGAAGAGTATGAAGTCTAAAACTCTCAGGAAACAGCTACCCTCATGAATAAACACTAACTCTTCCATCCATAATCTGGTCACCTCTAAGTCAAACTCTACTTCAACACCCACCCCTCCAAGTCCCACTAACACAACTTTGTTTTCATTTGAGCCATTTCCCATTACTTACATCAAATCTCTACTACTCAAGCTAAAACCTTGCTCTCCTTCCACTGACAATCTATGTCCTACATTCCTCAAACTTGCTGCTGACTCAATTGCCTATCCTATATCTATACTAATTAATCAATCTATTCTGGAATCAACTGTCCCCACCCTTTTGAAATCTTTATTTACAATCTCTCTTCATAAAGTGGAAACTCCACTGACCCCTCAAACTACTGACCCATTGCCATTCTGTCCCTCCTCTCCAAGATATTAGAAAAATGTATTCACTCGCAGCTTCTCAATCACCTCCTCACGCACCACTTACATACCCCTACCTAACATGGGTTTTGTCCTCACCACAGTATCACCACTGCCTTCCTCTCCTTCACTCATATCATTGCAGAGGCCCTAGACAACAATAAATTTCCTGTCTCTTCCTAGATCTCTCCAAAGCCTTCGATACCGTCTCTCATCCTCTACTACTATCCAAACTCGCAAATCTCCACCTATCCCCTCTGCACTTGCCTGATTTAATAGTTACCTATCTGGTAGGGAACAATCTGTCAAATGGCTTTCATCCTCCTCACCTTTCCTTCCCATCTCCACTGGTGTTCCCCAAGGCTCCATCTTGAGACCCCTTTTGTTTAACATCTTCACCAATGATCTTTACACCTAATGCAAAATATCCTTCCTTATTCAGTATGCCGACGACTCTACACTTATATCCATCTCAAATAACATTCCTGAACTATACTCCCTGACCAAATAAGCCCTACTATTCACTAAACAACAGTTCTCTCACAACCTACTGATCCTAGATCCCAAAAAGACCAAACTCCTACTTTTCCTTCCCCGTTCTCTTTCTCAACACAAAACCTCCTTTTTATTACATCTTCTAATAATACAACTATCCAACCTGACACCCACTCAAAACTCCTAGAGGTCATTACCGATGACAAACTAAAGTTCAACCTACACATACTCCAGTGTATAAAAATAAAAAAACAAAACCAGAAACTAGGTCTGCTATATCGGAACAAAAAAAATTCTAACCCCTGAATCTAGAATTACCCCGGGCCAGGCACTCCTCCTCCCCTCCCTCTTATATGCTGCTCCAGTTCTTACCAATATCCAGGCCTCCACTCTAAACAAACTCCAACAGACTTACCATAAAACAGCCAGATTCAGTACTAACTCCCCATACAACTCACACCACTGCATTTCTTTAAACTCACTTCAATGGCTTGAACTTCTCCAATTTCTGCTATCTTATCAATTTCTTATGCTACACTCTATTCTTTATAAAACCTCCTTCTGTCCATCTCTATCTTCCTTAGTCTCCATCTATATCCCATCCCGGACCCTCCACACTTCTAACCAACAATTACTTGATGTCTACCACCCAAAAAGGTCAGTAGGCAATCTACTCTACAAACACTCCCTTGCCCATGCTTGGAACAAGCTTCCCCTTGACTTATGTTCAATATCCCATACCTCACACTTTAAAAATGAACTAAAAGCTTATTTTCTCAATTCCAGGACCTGTCCTTACTATGACCCCACCTAGTCTTCCTTCCCTTTATGCACCCTCAAAAGGTTCATACTTAGTACCTCATTACACCTCTCTCTCCAATGTGTCTACTATGCATTTGCATAATTTTATACAAACAAAAAACATTTTGTTTTTGACCTATTGAACTATATCAATGTAAAGTTATGTTACTAAGCTTCTTTTTAATGCAACTTTAACTTTATGCATGTAACCCAACATATGTGAATATTTTTGCTAGAAATGCTATTATATCAAAATTGTTTAAAATTGTACTTGTTTAAAAAATGTACTACTGAAGTGTTTCTCCTCAGGTTTCCACTGAAAATAGTCTACTGAAAATGGGCCACAAGCCCAGTTGGACAAACCCGGTTAACAAATGTCAATAAATAAATAAATACTTGCTGTCTGTGTAAGTGACTTCTTATAATGAGAACAGTTCTTTTGTACTCAGGACTCCTATGTGAGCCTGTTTATAGATAGTCCTTTTGCCAAAGTAAGTCACTTACACCGACAGCAAGTCTTATCAAATCGAGGCAGACAGAGTAAGAGCAGCTCTTATGGAATCTGCTCCTCTGTACTTTGCTATTTTCGCCATTTGAGTTTTAGTAATGAATTCACGCAGATGTGATTTTTTAAAAATACAGATAGGAATTGATAGAAAGATTTATTGCCTTTCTAGAAGGGAATGGAAGTTCAGAGCAATGGCTCTGATGAGAAGACATTTTTCAAAGTCTGCCTGCCAAAGTAGGAGACCTAGAATCCATTTGCCTGGAAAAAGCCAAGACTAGGTGATTTTAGTTGAGTTCAGCACCAGTATATTGTAAAGGTAATTTCATGTAGTTTTTGTTGAATCACCCATGTTAATTTTCTTTTTCTTTCCTTTTGGGTAAACCAGTCTTTAATCTTTAAATCTGTTTTGTGTACATAATGAAACTTATAGAAGATACTTTTGGGTCAGCCACAATTTTGAGCATAGTAAACAAAAACTTTAGTTTCATTTTTACCGCAGAAGTCTGGTTTTAAATGTTACTGTATATAAGAGTATCTCATTGTCTGCAGTGTTGACAAATCTTTGTCGTTCCGAGCGCTACACCCACCAAAGTAGACCAGTTTGTCAAAATCAAGTGCACCACTTTTTCTTTGGCTGTTTGGCAAGTTTATGCAGCTTTCCTGAGGCACTACACATTGCTTCTGATACTTCTGCTATACACAAAAGCTTCTGAAAAAATACACCTACCAAGAGGCCTGGATACCATCTGCATAGCTGATGGGGATTCCCTTTTGAGAATTCATATATGTGAAATAAGCAGGCTACATATACATATGAGAAAATAAGATACTTGCTTGAACTGGCGTCAAAGCAGAGATCTATTGTCAAAAAAATTTCATGACTGGACTTTTTACAGAAACAGAACAGCAAGTTCGCTGTTGTCTGAATGGAAACACACTTGCCATGGAGTCAGGCAGAAATATTGGTGATTGAAAAATCTGATCAATCATTAACACCTGTGATTGAAAACAGGGTATGTGGAACTGAACCAAAACAGATTACAAAAATCTTGTTACTTTATTAAAAAGAATAAAATACTATGAAAGTTTATATATGGGTGAGTTGCCTTGAATGACATAAAAATAAGTGTACAGAGTAATACTTTGTTTTAAATGTGAAAAATGTGACCACACGTGGATACAATTTAATAGTGTTGTTAACTGTGTATAAATATTAAACTTGTAGAGAGACATGCAAATGAAATATAACCTATGGACTGTGAGATGACCTCTATCAGAGTGGTTGATATAACATTCCGTTATTGTGCAACTGCCAAATCAATCTAGTATCCTATATACTAACAGATGTAAAAGCACCATGGGAATTCTTAGGTTATGGTAGTATGGTTACCTTTAGAAAGACGTCATATATTTATAAGAAGGTTGATAAAAAAAGATTGTGTATGTAGTATGTATACATATGGGCAAGAAATTACACCACCTTGCCAAGGTGGAGTTTCAAACTAGGTTTGGGAATGTTCCACATCCTTTTGTGTTTAAGTAATGTTTAACTCATGGCATAACTGAGAAGGGCTTTGCTCAGTTACAAACAAACAGAAGCAGTGGTAAGGGGTAGTGTGTCTGACAAACTGTACCTCCAACTTAAGAGGACAGACACTTTGCAATCCGTAGTCCTACCTTTGCCATTTCTGAAATAGGGTAAAGTAAATTATCAACAGTCAAACATTGACAAAATGGGTAAAGCAAAGACTAATGGTAATGTTAAGAGAGTCCTAAAGGAACCAGGAATGAGTGAACATAATAAAAGAGAAATAAAAACATACAGATACTAAAAGGATATTATAGATGAAGTGTGTTACTATATCAAGGGCAGAGGACCCACAAGGTAAAGAGATATGCCAAGTAAGGTTGTGGAAAGAGATATATGAACTGGTTGTTATCTCAGCTCTGAAAGGCTTTAAGCCAGGAGCTGTAATAAAGAAAAAAGGGATAGAAAAATAAAGGAAATGTTGCAAACACTTTAAAACCAAAGTATGAAAACTCAAATGAGAAAGGAGGAGGTGATAGATATCAAGTTCTGACAGAAAAACTGTGAGGTCTTTAAGATGGGGAAGACAATTGGTAGTCATACACTGATATAAACTATCAGTGGAATTCAATAAACTCTGTGTAGGCTTCAGGCAAAGCCTACATGGAGTTTGTGTGTTTGCATGGTAAGCAGTAGCAGTGATTACATATTCATGCTGTGCATCATGTTTAAATGTAACCAAGCATGGTTTCATGGCAGGAAATCATGTATAGCAACATGGATAGCAAACTAACTTAGTGGGATTACATGGAATGTCACAATAATTACCAGGGTTTATCATATAGCAATGCATATGGTACAAACACGTTACAGGACAGTGTATACATTGTGAGTACTGTGTAATCCTATTCCAGACATTTTGTACAGAAGTTGTGTAAATGATCTTTAATGTACATGGACTGCCATGTAAAATAAACAGTGTGAATTGAGTAGGGACACACAGATGAATTATAGGAATGAACATCGGGAAAGAGGATAGGAGAAACATCATAATGTACAGCAGATGAGGGCATGTAAATGGAAGACAGTTGTAGCAAGAACACTAATCACATATTGACATGGTACAGTATAGACTGCACAGCAAAAATGTATATTATGTGACAAGGTGACATAACAATGGATTAGATGTATTTGTGATACAAGTATCCTGACATTAACAATGGAGAGAACAGCAGGGATGTTATATACAACAGAGGTTGGGTGCATATTATGAGCTGTGCAAACTGATTTGTTTTAATATTACTGTAATGTCAGCAGAGGTCTCCAACAAGGGGGACACAGTTACAGGCTCATAGACACCAGTAAAAGAAGCACACACATTTGTCAACAATATCAGAATAATACCATGAGTAATCCCATGTTTCTGACACAACATATGTGATTCTGAGTGATCATTGATGGTTCTGCATAAACACACTTATACACCAATTGTGACATGTCAGCAATCTGTGAGGGTAATCAAGCATACCATCCTGGCACTAACATCTGCTAAAGGTCTTACAAAGGACACTGGTATAACTGAATGTGACATTATGATCAATGCAGTCTAGTTGACTAAAGTGCATGGCAGCTATATATGGCACAATCCATACTGTCACAACTGTAAGCCATGCCATCAAGTGTCAAACAGCTATGTATGTACTGTGCACATCACTGGAACAGGTATCATACATGCATCTGGTATAACAACTTTCTGTCGCTTCAGCATCATCAGACAGCAATGTTTATGCAACAAAAAGAACACCTAGGTATGGCCAATAATTTGTGGGGAGCTCACTGTGGCAAAGGTGGTACACTTCAGTTACATATCCCTGGAAGATTTGTAGGGAGGTACTTGAAGGATGCATTGTACTCAGTTATTGGTGTGATGGAGGTCTGTGAACTATGGAAGTATTTTGATGTGAATGTCCTGCACACACAGTTGTGTTGCATATGAGGAGTACAAACCACTGTGGCCATATGCTGAACATTTCATATATCATCTACCCCAGGACACAGGTCACATACCAAATGGTCTGCTTATTGGATGTGATATGTACATTACCCTTGGGTTGTGTGTTTGCTTTCATAATGTAACAAATCACCCCATGTTTTTATTTCATCTCATGTGTTGTTGTGTCTGTGAAAGCAATCTGTATGTATGTTGATACTGCCTGTATTATACTAATACCAAAGGTGGAGTTACTAATTGCCCAAAACTGTAGTCCACAAAACAGCTGTTTGAACACAGGATGTGTATGTCACTCTTGATATGTGAGACAAAAAATAACGGATAGGAAAGGGTCTAACAGACAGCCCTTAAATATGGACCTGATACTGAACCTGAGATATAGGTCACTTTACACATTTTAACATATTTACATGTCATGTATGTGGTCCATTGGTCTACCCACTTGTTGATATAGGTGTTTATGGCCACATCTTAGTGTTAATGACTACCTCAGTGTGGATTTGTGTCAAATGCCTTGGCCTGGTCAAGTTCCATAGAATGATAGTGTTGTCACCATGCATGTCCTTGATGACCTCTTTGATGACATCTAACAGATGAAACAGACATGGATGGAGAATTAACAACTCACACATCTGTTGCACACAGGCAGGATATTACTTTTGTCCATTTAGCAAAGGTTCATGGTGACATGTTGGTCAACCTCACAGATGTGTAGAGTCATGATGTGTCTATATGTGCATGCATCAGGGGCTGTACCCCTCTCCAACTCAGATGGATGTGTGTTGATGTGCATCCTTCTATTAGAACATAGTCCATCTGGAGGGTGTGTTGAAGTATGTATCAAACAGTGTCTGGTAGGTGTATGTTCTGAGTCACACTATAGGAAATTTGTGATGTTGTTACAGCCCACTGATTGTGTGTGATAGGCCTGGATGAAGATAAAACAGTGCATACTGCCTATCTTGATCTGGCCTAGGGGTTGGGCACAATCCTCTACCCAGGTATCATTGAAAAACTTTCCCAGTTGGGGATTAACACTTACATCACTAGATGGTGAACCAATTGGCTCACTGACAGAACAAATACTATGAAAATTGATGAATCACTCTCTACCAGTAGAGCTGTCACCTCTGGCGTACCATGAGGATTTGTGCAGGGCCCTTTACTGTTTGGAATCTACTTCTCGGCAGTCCAGGCTAAAGTATATGGCCTCTGGCTTACCAGGTTTTCTAATTCTTGCATATTGGGTACAGTCACTGAGACCAACAATGATGGTAACATACTGCATGATGGGTTAACACAGATACACGATTGGTCCCAAACTTACATGGTTTACAACTAAAAGGAAAATGTGTCATTATTTTGGCCTTCTGCAAAGTGAAATTTCCCACAAATTACAGCATTGACAACACTCCTCCTACACTGACACCCAGTGGTGCAAGACCTGGAAACGCACCAATAGCAATTGGAAATTGACCACCAAGTGTCCAGAGTGCTATGGAAAGGCTATGTCGTGCACCTCATAACTCAGACCATTGTAACGAGATCTGCACATGACATAACAGCACTATAATTGAACTTCATCAGAACAGTAATAGAGTATAATGCTCCTTTCTGCAAGTACATCACCAGACACTTGCAACAGCAGGAGAGACCAGAGGGGTTTCTCACCAAGAAAATACAAGGCCTACAAACTATACCACGATATATGCACGTAGACTGAAAGCCCTGTCAATGTAATCTGTATCATATAGGATGACGTGACTTGTGGCTGGCCTACAGGCCAAACTTCAACCCTCTTCTGATGGGAATACTGCACATCCACAAATCAGCACATTGTTGCACACAGGCAGGATATTACTTTTGTCCATTTAGCAAAGGTCCATGGTGACATGTTGGTCAACCTCACAGATGTGTATAGCAGATGACATTAGTAGAGTCTTGTGAGAAGAATATGGCAAGAGCAGGTTCCCACATGCTGATGTGAAATGCTGTCTTTAATGCCAAACAAGTGAATACACACACACACACACACACACACACACACACACACACACACACACCTCAATTGACTACAGTGAGAACAGAATTCCTACTTATCTAAGGACACGGACTAGAGAACTCTGTATTTAAGTCAGGCACCACAGCTCAAGTTTGACTTTTACAAGGCTGCAAAATAACTTATAGTGAATGACATCAGCACTGGATGTTGGAGAGATGATGTTGGGAGGCCTGCATGAAATGGATGTGTAGGGATGTGCGAGTGTTAAAATACTGGCAATTCATGGGACTGGAATTATACAGTAATTGTAGCATACACACTTATGCTTCTCTGACTAGACAGAAACACACACCCACCTCCCAACTCACTGCAGTGAGAACAGAACCCCTACCTAAGTACACAGACTAGAGAACTCAGTACTTTATCCAAGTGCCACAGCACACGTGTGACTTTTACAGGCCTGCAGGACAACATATGGTGAATGCCATCAAGACTTGATGTTGGAGAGAAGATGTTGGGAGGGCTGCATGAAATTGATAGCTATGTTCAACTGTCAAGATATTAAAGTTCTGCATGGTAAAAGATTGATGAGTGTGCAATGTGTAGTATCTGGTGGTTGTGTTTCTAATATGCAAGTATACTTTATAGAGACACTTACGAACTGTATGCAAACAGGTGCCCACATTAATACCAGAATGGGAAATATGAATCTGTACTGACTTTCTAAAGATATCAAGGAAGAAGTACATAAAAATGCTACCGTAATATGGTCACTTGGAGTTTCTGGTGGCCAGAATGGAAATCCACTCTAGGATACCACCATAGCCAATGGGGCTGAAATGCGAACGAGTGGTAAAGCAAAGCAAAATCCCAAAATCAGTTAGACTTTTTTAAAACACGGTTATTCTTCAGATTAATTACAAGTATGTGCAGTACCTTGGATTAATTTAAAATAAAAATAATAGAATAAAGGCTGCAGCAGAGTGCCAGTCTTTAACTAAAAAACAAATTCTTATGAATCGAATGTGAAGATGTGCATGGTATACAAGACAACATTTGCTATTAATTTACGTTATGTAGTTGATATGTTTGTGACCAACTACTGAGAGACCAAGGTTGCTGTGCAGGGGGGGGGGGGTAACAGATGGCAGCATTTTAAATGTGTCATTTTCTTAGATAGTGCCTTCATGTTTTGTTTGCTTCCACATATAGTTTCATGTCATGAACACTAAATGGACAGTAAACAAAAGTAATACATGCAGTTGTCCACTTTGCATAATGCACTGCTAAGCAGAGTGTTTGCGTGATGGTTGGCAAAGTGCTTGCACATACAAGATGCATATTTCTACCCCTTTCCCTTTGTGCACGTAGTTAAGCCGTGCACAAACGTGACCCTTATTGCTAAGATTCTGAGAGCTCTCAGTATCAAGGGTATGAAACACACCTTCTGTTTAGCTGATTCTGTGCAGAAGGTGTAAATGTATTGACACATTTCTTTTTGAGCACAGATGATATAGGGTTTGAATACGTGTGTATATAATAATTTTAAATAAATAGTGATAATAAAGGAAATAAATCTTTATACTATCTTCACAGTGTGTTACAGAGTATTGACATAGCACATCATGTTTAAGTGGGATTGCACTGAGGTAACTGCACTGCAGAACATCTGTTCACCTTTTTGCCATTGGTACGCAATGTCAAACTCTGCATATACAGGTCAAAAACTGAAGGGCTCTATTGATTTTTTTTTTTGGTACTTATGTATGTGATTATATTGTTTGACCACATTATAGGTGTTAAAATGGGGTAGATAGGAAAGTGGTGAAATGGGGGGAAAGCAGGGGCAAGCATAATGCACAGAAAATATAGAAATATGCAAGAGGGAGGTAGGAAAGAACCATAGCTGTCCATTTCTTTAACAATAAAATTAAAATATGTACAGAATATTAACTAAATTTGGACTGTCACCTCCACAAAGAGGGAAGACAACAATGAAACCATGTTGTATAATAGCCAATTGGACCAAAATCAAAGGTGTCAAGAAGACAAGTGTGTCAAATGGAGAGCTATGTATGGTATGATTTTTCTTTCTTTTTTTTTTTTTTTTTTTTTGTGGGACAGGCACTCCTTTTTTAGCTTCAGTAAGAGGGGAATGCTAAGGGATGTTGGTACTTCTGGGTCAGGTAAGATGGGTAGTTGAGGAAGCAAATGCAAACAAACAAGACAAGATACAAGGACTGTGAGGGACACAAAGGTGAGGACACCATGACTGGGGTGAGAGAGGAAACAATGCAAGCAGAGTCCAGTCAAACATGGGGGCAGTGAGAATCTAGTCCTCACTCACAAGACTGTCATCACTGTCCCCTTACTCCACTGGCTTGTGAAGTGTTTGACATATTCTCCTCCTACAGACCATGATGGAGAGCAGCCTTTCCATTCAGCATAGGTGTACATCAATGCTGTGCTGCATGACCCTATGCACCAAACCTGGCATCTAACAGCAGGTGATGAAATCCCCCACCTCATGCAGTAGTCCCGGAGGAGCTGCCAGGGTACTGCTAACTGAGGGAACAGGTAGCACAGGTGCAGCAGAGGTAGTACTGCCAGGCTGGATCACAGATGTGCTGGGCATCAGTGCCAGAGCCAGTGGAGCAGGGGCAGGCTGAACCACTTGGGTTGGCCTACCTCACTGTGTTGTGAACTATTTAGTTATTTGTTACAGATGGATAACATGGAGACATTTTGATGACACATAATAGAAAATAAAAATAGATGGGTTGGGGTGAGAGAAAAAAAAAAAAAATTAGTACCAGCATATGTGATATACAGTGTATTATACAACTATTTTATCTGAATTTCTACATTTAAGCATACTTCCTAACAACTACAAATGATAATTACAGATTGCTCAAAATATTCCTGCAATGTACATATATTGCACATATGCTTGGTCTAATTACATAGATTGCAGTTAACAGCAGGGCATTTATGCCACTTGTCTATAATTTATATAATATCATTAAAGACTTGCAGTATTGTATAGTTGTTATTCATGGCATTTGAACCTACAACCTCTGACTATAGTCTTTCCATGAGCCCTAAAATTGGTTATTTTTATAGTTAGGATATGCATGCTTACTTTGCTACTACTGTATAGAAAAAACATTTTCTTTAACTTTTACAGCTACAATAATGCTTATCTTGTGCTGTATACATACCACTTGCTTCCCTCAGTCTCTCCAGACTATAAGCATGAGCTTATCTATTCACCACTATTTCAGCATTAGCTGTGAAAAGAAAAAACAGAAGAGAATTATGCACACTAGTCTTGCCTATATTTAGCTTTCTATGTATTATAACTTCTCTTTATTAGATACTTGCACAACAATGAGACAGCGTTAGTTTGAAACTCATCCAACATCTGCTTGAGTGTACTCCTCTTATGGTTTTTTAGGTCACTGAAGTAGTGCTTACACCATACTCCAGTGCATGGGATGCCAGTTGCACTGGATACAGCCAGACTATTCCAAGCCTCAGACTTGTATTGGGAGCCAGAATAGCTCCCCTTCAGAAGCCTTTGGATGTGGCAATTTACCAGGACTCCAATAATTTTCTTAACTCCTGAACACCCCACCACTGAACCCTAAATTGGGTACCTCTAACACTAGACATATCTAATTCTAAATCAATAGCAAATAATGATTTCCTGGCAATTCCTGTTATCACATTTACTGGTAGTGCACAAACCTGAGAAATTATGCCAACCATGTTTATGCAATGTTAAGTGGAGAACAACAGTATCAAGCAAGAAGAAAAGCAATTTTTGAAATTAGAAGGTTAATATGACACTTGACATGAGGGGTGTCTACTGCTATAACTGTTAGGTGATTAAATTTTGCAGACATACACCCTGTTCGATTCTCAGCTAGAGCGTCTTCTGTGTGGAGACATGCGTGAATGGGCGTACCTTCATTGAAGGGTCTGCGTCAGGGCCGGCAACTTGGCATGTAAAAATCTACTGCCAATCATTAGCGGACCGGAGTTCTGCTGTGGCAACCCATAACCGGGAAAAGACGAAAGACACAACAACACTGGGGGCATGAATATCATGACCTGAAACATGTTTTTTTGGCTTTATACACTGCTAAAATAGATTTTTTTACAGTGTGGGATTCACACCTATTCATAAAGGAGAAAACATTTTCTTCCACAACAGTAACTTTCCATCTTTGCCACAGAAGAAGTGCTTCTCAGACAGTCATGAATCTTTTATATATACAGATGACGGATTGAGGTTTTAACCATGTATGTAAGTGACCTAACAAGGTCCTTGTACATAAATAAGACACATACACAAATGAATGTAAGTGTGAAGGCCATCCAAGTCCAGATAGCAGAATTGTACTTACAGAAACATAGATAGTACACCATCAGTCATACATCTGAACCTTTAAAACACAGTAAGGGTGTCTTATCCCTCATACATATAATTCATATCAACTCCACTATTTATAATGAGGTGTAAAGTGCTATAAATGATATTTAATGTAACATGAAATGGAACAGCAGTAAAAATGTATGAAATTTCCTGTATTAAAATCGAGGACCATGTGTATGGCAGCCCTACACTTACACCTGTTATCACAGGAATACTGAAATAACACTTGTATATCTTCCTTTTCATTACTATAAACTGAACTGTCACAACACTAAAAATATGTTGCACTTCCTGTATTAGAACCCAGGGCCATATGTATTACATCCTTACACTTACACCTGCTGCCATAGGAATAGTTAAATAATGGTTGTATAATTCCTTATTCATTCTTACTTTCTGTGTGTTAACCACAGTGCAATGCTAATTAGTGTGTTTAGATGGTGCCCAACAGAATTAATAGATTGCATCCATTTTGAAATTGTTGACTGTCTACTTCCTGTCTGCAGGCATTCGATAGCTGCAGGTGTTGAGAAAGCTTTCTAACTGCACCCGACGTCGCTTAGTGGCATTGCATGATGGAAAGCAAAAACTGCAACAATGTATACTTTTTTACCTTTGCACTGTGTATGCCCTGTCTGCAGGTGTTCTACTTTCTGTGTGGGCCACTAGTCCAGGTTTGTGCACAGCCAGGCATCGCACAAATGAGATAAGCACAACTAAGCATGACATTCATTGTGTTTCTCTGTTTCCCCTGTTTGCACTAAGCCATGTACTGCACAAACACCGACATACAAAAGTGGGGAAAATTCTGAGAAAGGAAGACAAGAAATCTATTAAATCAACAACACTACAAAAATTTATGTTAGCACACATGAACTATTTTCAAACAGGTCTGGATTTCAACACTCACTCCAACAAAATTTCAAACCACAGCGAGGGTGCCTCATCCCTCCTTGCCACAGAACCAGCTTTGTAGTAGAGAATGAAAATCATTGTTCATATAATTAACTGCATCATCTTCCACAGTACTAACAAATGATATGATAGTTGCTTGTACATGTATTAATTTTAGACATTGTGCACAGTGATGACAGCCATTTATAACTATTGCTTGCATAAATGCAGCTCTGCCTTCCCTCTCTCTGTTTGATGCTCATTCTTGCCTCATCTAACTAGTAATCTGAGACATGCAGTCTGTAAGGCATTCTGTATCATTTTCTTTAAAATGTGCATAGATATTAAATGGCAATAATATACAGTTTTCAAGAAATGATGAGGAAGTTGTAGGTTACTGAAAAGAAACTGAAGTGTGCACTGCTTACTTACATTTAAAACCTTGATTCAATTCTACGATTTGTACATATAATGAGGCGGATGCACCCACTGCAGGTATAGGAGTCCGAATTGCTGTTGTATTCATTCACAGTTGCAACCCATTAGCAACAGACACTGAGGAAGTGCCGGCAATAAGTTTATATCAACTACATGAAGCCAAGTATTTAGGATTCAGCAATTCTAATGAGTACACACCTCATTTTTATTTTCGCCATGCTCACAGCCCTGAATCTACACTATTAAAAGGAAACCATGTATCTAGGGAACCTGAAGATGAGGAACTTGTTTATATGGATAACACACAAGAGAATATTACTTTGGGCTCTATGTGCACAGAAGACTACTGATCTTTATAAGGTATCCTTGCATTTTTCAGCTATATACTGGATATGCTGAAATCTCATTAAGAAAAATCTGTTAATATATATACACACACACACACACACACACACACACACACACACTAGCAAATGCTACTTTTATCTGTATGCATTTCTTAGAATTGTACGGATGGCATGGGCATCTTTGTCGAGGCATTTTACTTTCTCAGATGCACAGCCTTATTCACTGTTACCACAAGTGCTAATTTTAAAACAGTTTTTTTTTTCTTTTTACACTCTTCTATTGTTATTTCCATGAAGTGTAAATGTCCTATATTATCGATGACAAGGGGGTGATAACCTTCTAGGATGGCCCATGCACACCTCTAGGGGAGTGCTTGCCATAGGTTGAGGTGACTGGCAACTGCATAAAATTGAATGTCCATGTACACGTTTCAGTGACAGCTTATTTGATAGCAGTTCTAGAATTTCACTGAGTTTGTTAGCAAAGTGTGTCATTTGTATATTGCTTTTGGCAGTGGGAGAACAAAGCTGCATTTCCGTGTTGGCACTAACAAAATTTTCTAATGTTGCTCTCCTTCTTTTGGATCCAGCCTTCTTTTATGTGTGATAGTAATAGGTTACAGCCACACAATTCCTTTTTTTTTTAATATTTGAATATCTTCTCAGTAAGTAATAGTGTTACATCCAAGCAGGACTTTTATTTATGTAATACTTGTATGTATCATCCTTCCTTTGTATTCTATGTCACCTTGGACTATGGCTCCCAGGTGTCCCAATCCCTGTAAATACCACATAATGTCACCCTGAGAATGAAGTCATTGTGGAAGTATTTAGGTGACATTGTGCCTTTCTGCTTGAGAGAGGAAGTGGGTACATGTCTGGTAGAATGCAACTTTGGCAGCATATAGCGGTTGATGTGAACACAGTAGGTGGCCAGAGCAGAACATATGATCAGATGGGCCATAGTGTCACTGACATAATTTCATTGACCCAGAGGAGAGCAGCTGTAGTGGCCAGTGAAAAGAAGGCTACCTGGGGGGCCTGCTACAGAACCACCACTGACATCAAAGAAAGAGTTCCTGTCCACTGTCAGGGATCCAAACAACCCCCATAAAAGTGCACAAGAGCATGTATTTGATGCTGGTGTTGCTGTTTCAGGGAGAACAAGTGTGTCCCAGGAGAGCCTTCTAGGTACACTTACCTATCTCAATTGTTAAATACTTCTTGTATAGTAAAATATTGGCAGCAATACTCATGTTCTGTTTGATATTAAATTTCTGTTGGGGTGAAAAGTTGTAGATTGATACAATTAACAACACATTCTGGTTGATTACACATCTGTAATAGAGGCACCACTGTTAGTTAACATGTGTTGGACTATAGTAGTGTAGGCATTATTTTTCCCTGTGGTTTTGCTGCTTACTATCACAGGGGATCCTGATAAAAGAAGTGTGGGACTCCTATCATCTGATGTCAGACTATCAGCGCACTTTGATAATGATGGTGGCAAAACAGAGGCATTGTTATGGTTGTGCAGAGGTTGAATCTGAAATGGAGGTTGACATTCAGCCATCCCCTGTAATTCTATTAGACCCAGCCCGCAGGCCTACACCAACTCATTCCAATGAGCCCTCGGATATTGAAAAGGTGTAGATGTGGCAACAAGCTGACATGCCTCGCCTCCATAATTTTGGAAATTGTACTTTTTACATATTTTTGTTTCAGAAAGTAAGACAGTTGATAAAATCAAAACAGTTTTTTTGCATTAGTATTTTTAAGGATCTTCTGAGAGTTGTGATGTCTGAAACAAAAATGTGTTTCATTACTTTTTAATTTCTGTCTTTAATAATTTTCCAGTACAAAAGTAAGAGGCCAAACTGAGAACATTTTGGTGACCATCTGTATTTTTGAGAAATATGACTGCATGAATCTTTCATGACTGAGGCCTGTTACTTGATAGAGGACACATGTTTTTACATACATCTCTGCTATCACATGTTTAAGTCACTGATGTACAAATCATCCACCTTTTACTTACTTACTTTACCAAGTAACAGCATGTAAGGATATGCCATTCATTTGTATTATTACACAATTATGTTTTAACACAACAGATTTGGCACTTATCTTCTAAATCCAGCAGTTGCTACAGTTTTAGTTCAGGGCTGAATCAATCTGATGCTAAGCATACACATCCATTGCATGGATAGGTAAAGCCTGTGAGCATCGCCTGGCATCAATGTTACTATAAGTATGTGCATAGGATGAAGGTTTTAGCCCCTTTGGTGGTGGCCTATTATCCAATGCAAGGGCATATTGAACACACCTACATATGCCTACACCCACAGCAGCTGCTAGTTCACCCTCTGATGCCTCACCTGCTTGTGGCTATGGTGACCTTGTCATTGGTGGCAGGATGTGTGCCCCTTACCCTTGTTGAACCTGCTGAAGCTGTTTACTCAAGATGATGCTGTGAAGCATGGCAGAGACAATAAATCTTTCAGTACATGTTCATGCAGGGCTCCACCAGATGTATCTAGGCAGTGGAACTGCAAATTCAGCAGCACAAACATGCACACTATGCACTCTATAATATTTCTGGTTGGAGCATGTGCCTCATTATGGCATTCTTCAGTGGGTGTGTATGTGCTTCTAATGGGTGTCATCAGCCACAGTTGCAGTGCATAATCTGAATCTCCCAGTAAATGACCCTGTAGGATATCACCCCTAGTGAACAACTGATACAGTTGGGAGGTGTGCCAGATATGACAGTCATGGAAACTGCCTGGGTTGCTAGTACACACATTCAAGATGATTCCTTTAGCATTACACACAACTTTGCAGTTAATGGAGTGGAAGCCCCTTCTGTTTATGTAGATCCTTCCCTGTTCCCCATGTCATGTCTTGATTTCTATACCTGTACAATCTATGGCACCTAATACTTCAGGGTAGTGTGCTATAGGGTAGAATTCTTGCATTTTTGTGGCCCTATCCTCAGGGTATGAGGGAAATATATGTTATCACTGGCATGTTGGAACATAGCATACAGGAATTGATGGAGCATCCTGGATGTTGATGCCTGTAACACCCTCAACATGCTCCTTGTTGGTCTCTTAAAGGTTCTTGTAGCTATAATTCTAAGTGCTAAACATACCTTCATCTCACCTGGTATTGGTTCCCCTAGGTTTGCTTTGGGTCTTAGTTGAGGACAGAGGTTGCAGAGTTTCTGCAGTGTGTCGCTAACTACTCTGTAGTGCTCTACAGTTTTCACTTAATGCAGACTTAATAAGTTTGTTGGGGTCTGAAAACTCTTCGCCTCCTTGGCCATGGCCTGTTAGCAGCAGGAGTGGCATAAACATCAGCCTGTTGCACATACACATGAACTAAAACAACAGCATCCCCTAACGTTTTTTGTGTAGACTACTTTCCATGGCTGTATTCCAACAGGTTTTGGAATTCACAGGGAAAACTAGCACTGAGTCTACATGGTTGATTTGTAGCTAGCTAAATATCTCCTCCATACTGGCCTGGTCAATTAGCATCCAGTTCAGCTGCTTATGCTGTAATTAGCATGCCACAGTGTTTACCATGGCTGTGTGGCTCTACGCATTGTGTAGAGATGCTAACTGAATACAAAAGAGTCGGGTACTTTGTGCACAGCATGGTGTAACAGGCATACAATCTTAGCCGACAGTATAGGGTTTATTGAATCTGCCTGTATATTTTCTAGGAGAAGAGTGAAATGTTACAAACGAGGTGTTGTTGCAAGCAGAAGAGGTGGTAGGAACTCTACCTCTAAAGAAACTATAAGGGAAGAAATCCCTTGCCTATCTGACCATCAGATGACTTGTCTAAAATTTGCACTGGTTCAGTGGGAGGATGAAAGTCTGAGTACAGTCATACAAAATCTAACCAGGATGCTGAGGGAGAAACCTGCCACAGAGGTGACTACATCCTATCATGTTTAACTTACTCTATAGGGTTAATAAAAGAAAGAGGAAGTACTGTACCAGCTACTGGTACCCATTCTGCTTCAGAAACATTCTGATGGAACTGATGCATAGTCAAGTACTTGGGTCACACATAGGTATGTGCAAAAACCCAGGTATAAATTGTAGCCGTTCTGCTGGCCAGTCTTAATAAATGTACCGAGTGACAGCAAATATCTCCAAGACCTGTCTGCAAAAATTCTTTAGCGCCCGTACCTATGATAGAGTTATCTTTTTAGCAGATTGTGTTGGCTATCACTGGACCACTAATTAATGACAGTAATGTACTTCTACATTTTGTAATCCTAAATTATGTTACTAAATATCCAGAAACAAGTTCACTCTAAAAAACACAAATGCTACAGGTGCAGCAAGTGAAATATTACTTTTGTCAAGTGTGGGAATAATGAAAGAAATGTATAACAATGAGGGGGCCTTATTTATGTTAAACATAATACATCTGATGTGCTTAGTTTCGCACTCAGACTGATGGCCTAGTGGAGTTTTTCTAAAAGGTTTCTAATCACCATGTTAAGAAAGGAGCTAGGAACAACTACTACCATAAGGTTTTTTTTTCATGCATATTGCACCACAAAAATCCAAAGGATTAGAGTGCTACTCAAGTACAGATTAAAGAGAATGGATAGTAATTCCCATAATTTATAGGTGTATGGAAAAATGATATGGCAACCAAAAGGGGATGTGCAACAGGAATGCTAGGAATAGAGAAATGATCATAAGATAACTGCTTCTGTAACCTTAAACTACTGTATATGCAACAGCCTGCCAAGGACAGGAGATAGTTGGCCAGGTTTCCAATGCATTATGTTTCCTTTTTTAATTTTACCAAGTCTTTTGTGCTTTTAACATCATGACAGGAATGGACTCCATTCTAAGTCAAAGTACAATTAAAGATCATGAAATTAGTATTATTTCAATCTATGATGTTAGCCGGAAGTGCTCGTCTCATCACCCACAATGTTGCCAGTAAAGACCCCTTCTGCAATTCATATGGATCTACATGTATCAGTAACATATCCAAGTACACTAATTCTTTTTTATCAGACCCACTGCTACTGCTACTGAAACTGTTTGGGTATCCTTCTTCCATAGTGCCCTCATTTCTGCCTGCAGATACTGGTATTGTATGACTTTGTGTCTCTCTGTACATAAAAATACTGTAGTTACTGGGTGTAGCAATTTCAGTGATCCATGCTCCTTTTTTCTTCTACTCATGGACTAGTATATCTGGTTTTCTCGATTTTTTTTTGGACGGTTGGCAATGGATGATCCCAAGTGATATAAATGTCATCATTTTCTATGATGATTTGTGACTCATGTTTCCAGTGTTTTTCAACTACCATAATAATATAATGTTTGCACAATACCCAGTGCAACAGTCTTGCCAGATTATTATGTCTTTCAGTATACAGTCCTTCAGCCATTAGCATATCACAACCAGTAACAAGATGTGGGACTGCTTCCAGTTAAGTTTTACAAACCCTCCATTTGTCTATTTCTCCCACATGTTGAATATACTTTGTAAACCAATGTGTATGTTGTCTACAATCTTGGGCCACTAATATTAACCGTTTGTATTTTGGTTTAAATTAACCTCTCCTCAACCATTCCTGCATTCAGTCCTGATCAACATGAGGTTGTTCCAAGAGTTCTCTATACTTGCAACTATATTTATGCATTTTCCATATTTCTTGACTTCTTATTTGATCCTTAACCTTATATTCTTTCTTTTGTCTTTTTTTTGGAACATTCAGTTGCTGCCTGATTTTTATCTACTTTTGGTTTAATTTCCATTCCTGCTGGACACTGATATACTTCCACTAACCTAAGCAAGGAAGTCATATTAGACTCACTCTCCTCATGTTTGAAAACTTTTACTATATTTGAGTTTGTGAGGTTGATATGTATGCAGTCCCATGATTGCAGATCTATACATGTAATCAATTTAGAGAAGGCCCATACCTCCTTCAGAACAGAGAATATATAATCTTGGTTTCCACTGATTTTTATGTCATTTTATGAGCATGGAGCATCCTTCTTGTGTTCCTGTCTAACCTATCCAACACCTTGTCGCTCCAAAGCTGTAAGTGAGGACAGGAAGAGCAAATTGGTTTATAGCTCAGACTTGTTTTCTAGATGTCAATATTGTTTTCAGTATTACCTTTAGTCTTCTAAAATATTCCTTTCTGAGTTTTATTGACATTTGTTCATGTTTTATTGTTGATCCATCTGTTGATCCATCAACAGTCCCCAAACATTTATATACTCCTTCTTGCTCAAGTTCTTTTATATCAGATTCATTTCCCAAACTGATGTTTTCTTGGTGGTGCAGCTTTCCAGCTTTAATGGTTGCTTTTGCACATGTATCAAGACAAAATGACATTTGTATATCATCTGAAAATGTTTTGACCACTTGCAGTTGTGCTTTTATTTCCTCATCTGATTAACTATACATTTTTAAATTATCTACAAAAAGGAGATGAAAAATCTTTACACTGTTGTTTTCTGGGAGCCAAATTGTAGCCATGACCTAATCTGTTAAGTAGACAAATTAATTTGTTAAGGGCAAGACAAAAGACCAATAGTTACAAAGGGTCACCCTGGAATATCCCCCTTTGAAATTTTGTCCCTAGAATAATAATTTGTCATTTATCATGGCTTAACTGCAAAGTGGTTTGCCACAGTTGCATGGTAACTGTAAGGTAATCAATCAGAACAGGTTGTATCTTACATTTTTAAGCACTCTTTTATCCGTGAATGTTGGATACTGTCAAATACTTTTTTTGTAGGCTATCCATGCCATACTTAGATTCTTCCCTTTTTTACAGTTCTCCATTATGACTATTTTAGAACAAATGATCCTTTGTTCCATATAACTTTCTATTAATACCCTTTTCTTCTATTGCCATGATTGAGTTTTCTTCTAAATGATTATACACTTTGTGGGCATCAGTTCCAGTGTACAGTTTATTTGTTGTTGAAAGGCAAGTTGTCTATAGTTTTTAGGATAGCTTGCATGTTCACTCTTAAGTAGGAATATTGTTTTCCCTGTTGTTAACCAGGCAGGTGTCCATTTGGGGTGAACATATAAATAGTTTCTTACTCATGGGTAAATCTTCAAGTAAAGATGTTAATACTTTAAGCCAAAAGTTAGGTAATGTATCTGGACAAAGAATTTTCCAATTAGTAGCTTTTCTTTTTGTTTTAATCTTTTTTTGGCCATTACTTTATGCCATGTCATTTCCGGTACGCATACCCGAGCCACTGGTAATCCTGACTGCAAATAAAACAAGTGACTGAGGTGTAAAATAATTCAGAACTTTATTCCCAGTGAAGAGTAAGTGGGCTTTGGAAAACTGACAATCAGGGCTGCTCATTAGTTGGGAAATTATCTCCTCAATGATGATTACCTTCCACCTTTTTAATGTTATTTTATTTTTAATGTTTTATTTCAGAACATGTCTGCCCTTTCACTTTATGGTTTCTTTTCAATTGCCTCAGAGTTGAAATTAATGTCAAATTAAGCATGGTCAGCTGCAAAGAGATGGAACAGGTTGCAAGTGTGTTTCTGTAAGTTATTCATGAGGACTTCCTGTTTAAGACAAAAAAAGGACATCCAGGACTTCTAATGGAAAAAAAAAAATTTTTTCATGCTTATCAAGATGAACCATTCTTATTGCCAACCACATTCAGATGGTGCTGAGTGAGAAAATTTATTTCAGAAGTTAAAGAATACCTGAAGCAAAAATCTAAAAAGGAGTAAACAAAAAAAAACATTAAAAAATGAGGTTGATTGAAGAACCTAGGATTCTGTAATAATTTTTAAAAATTAAAGCTCAGATTTTGCCACTTATTCTATTTCCAAGGGTGGATAAACCAACAAAACAATTGGGGAAATCTCAGTACCTCACTGCCCCAGACTTGCCTCAAGGGTATTGACAGATCTCAAACCAACAAAACAATTGGGGAAATCTCAGTACCTCACTGCCCCAGACTTGCCTCAAGGGTATTGACAGATCTCCCCATCCCAGGACTTCTCTTGCCCCATGGCAGAAGGTGTATTCTCATATACCAAGTTAATATTTGGAGCCCTAGCTCCATTTCTAAGTCGCATGGATAAGGTTTTGACTCTGTACAACACTATGCTGCAGCCTGCTTGCCGTGATGATGTTGTAATTCATTCCAGACTGGAATTCTCACTTCTCATACAAGCGGTATTAAACAAGTTGATCTCATGATGAGTGCCCTTAATTGTAAGAAAGGAATAACCAAAGTACATTACAGGGTATATGGTATATTTTAGGTTGGAGTCCAACTAAATGCAAAAAAAAAAAAAACACGTTCATCATTGAGGCCAAAACAAAACTTGTGACATCAAATTAAAAAGCACTTGACCTTTCTTAGGATATGTTAGTTACTACAGAAAAGGTATTCTTAACTTTCCTAAACTGGTCTGAGCCCTACACTAATTCAGTAAGGGCAGGGAACCATATTAGGTTAAATAGATTCCACAAGTGGACACAACCTTTAAGATCTTGAAACAGAGTCTCTGCACAAACACATTCTGGTTGCCCCGTTTTTTCCAAACTCTTGAGAGTATATACTGATATCTCTGAGGTCAGACTAGACATGGTTACTGTGCTTTCTTTCAGGTACCAAGATCACAGACATTAAACAGGATCCTCAAGATCCTTTCCTGAGAGAAAGAGGACTTTGAAATGATATTTGTGTAGATATGAAGATACAAGGCAACAAACCCTGGTAAACATGCAGAAAGACATGTCAGAACTCTCTAGGGATGGGACAAATGCAAACAAGGCTTAGGACAAGAGCCTTATCCACTCCTGGTCCTGTGAAGAATCCTTCCTTCAACAAGAATGATGTTTGGGTATAAAGAGAATGCAATTTATTTTAAGAATTTGCTACTAGTTGGTGTTATTCCAGGTGTTCCTGCATGTATCAGTGAGGGATGAGATGATCAGTAGGTCAAATTGTTCCCCCTCTCCCATAATTATTTTAAATTAGGAGTACAGATTTAAAGATTATCCTATTAAGCCACCTGACACTATACATAATGGTTAGTGCTGGTTTATAAATCGAGCACTTTTGATAACATCATAAATATGCTATTGATAGTAGAGGAAGCTAGCACAAGAAAGTCAACAGTCATGGTAACTAATTTGAATGTGGAAAGTGTTTGACCTAGTGGAATAAATAAACATTTTGCACCATTAAAAGAAGTATGTTTACCACTGCAGTAGCTTGATTTGCTCAAAAAGTTTACATCAGGACTAGGCTATGAGAAGAATTTTCTCTAATGAGGGGAACAAGACATGGGTGCCCTTTATCCCTCTACTATCAACTATATATTTCAATCCTTTAGCTACAAAAATAAGACATTTAGAAAAAAGAGGAATTCATACTGGGGATACTGAATTTATGGGAGCATTCTAATTAGATAATGCTGACTTTATTCAAACCAGAGACCAAATTAGATAATCTGTTTACTAGACTCACATCTCTTCAAATCTGGAGAGGTTTAAGGCTGTAAGATTAATGTATAAAAAGGCTATTAGTGTAAATATATGGAAAAAAGGGGATATAATTTGGGCAAAGTTTCCACTGCTTTGGAGACCAAGTAAATAAAATATTTAGGAAAATGGATAATGGATGCTTGTGACAAATCAAAACCAAACCACACAATACGATTTTCTCAGTGTTAAAGTAGCTTGCAGACATGGACATTTGTTTTTATCTGGAACTAGATCATTGCATATTAGTAATAAATGGACATACTGGTTTTATTTTAAACTTTTAAGCCTGTTTATTCATCTATTTCCCAGTTATTTCTTTGGCTTTTTTATCCCTTTGTTTCTGCATTTTGTGCTGTTATTTACCATGCATCAGTGTCAAGCATTTTGGATTCTTATCAAAGGCAAGGATCTGACTAGACTATGAAATGGATGAAGGAGTTTACCAAGGGTGGCACTGGAGAGAATGTTACTACTCAAGAAAAGAAAAAAGGAATTACCACAGTTCCTGACTAAAACAAATATTTATTGGCAGTGCAATCACAATTTTATGCAAAATGTCAGAACTCAAATTATAATGCAAAATGGAAAGATATTGTGCGAGAGAAAAAATTAGTTGTCAGACCCATTAAGATATATGTTAGGAGCTTTTGGGGAGACAAAAAGAGTGATGAGATGAAAAATAAAATTTCAGGAGTTCATAGGTAGGTACTAGGCTATTGACCCTAGGGCCTATACAAGCCTAGCCAAAAAAGATACCCTGGCTTTCACCACCCAAGAAAATTATTTTCCTGTGCCCCTGTCAAGCAGAACCACAGAAGTGATCCCCAGGGTGAATTTCCCATCTCCCATCCAATCAATATTTTTCTTGAAGAGTGTTAATGAGGAGCTTTGTTTGATATAGATAGGTAGTCTGTTCCAGAGTATGGGAAGTCTCTGGGACAAGAATCTATCCCTCCAGCATGCTCTGTTTATTGTGGTGACAAGGTTTAGGTCCCTAGAGCGTGTAGGTCAGAGGGATTGGGATTTCTTTAAGTGGAGCATGTCCAACAGCTCTAGGTTTGACATAGATTTGTATGTTATGCAGAGATCGCCTCTGAGTAGGTGATATGCGACGGAGTAAAGAGATGGTCAGCATAGGACATCTGTTTGAGGCTGGTAATACTCTGTGAGGTATTTCTGTGGCTTTTCTAGTTGTTGTAGAGGTCTTGTGAGGTGCATACCAAAGGGGGCGTTGTACTCTATAATGGATATAATGAATGATGAATAGCGGAGAATAATGACCTCTTTTTTCCTGGATGAGAAACCTTTTGTGATGAGGTGGGCCACATAGAAGGATTTTCTGACTACTGTGGCGATGTGATTATCAAAGGAGAGACTACTGTCCACCTGTGTCCCAAGGTCTCTTATCACACTTTCAGTATTAAGTAGACTACCACCTATGTGGAAGTTCATGGGTACAAAATTTTTACAAAAAGGGATGACAATGCACTTTTTGGCACCGAGTTTGAGGTCATGGCTTTGACACCAGGCATCTGTCTCAGTGAGGTACTTTTGCAGGATGTCCACATCGTTAGGAGTTTCAGTTATGGCTCCTAGTTTGCAGTCATCTACGAACTTCCTTAGCCAAAGACCTTCTGTGTTAGCCTGTAATTCTGAGAAGTAGATAAACAGGAGAGGACACAGGACTGAACCCTGTGGTACTCTAAGTCTGATTTGGAGTCTGCTACTTTCACAGTGTGGGTTCTGTCAGTAATCCAGTTGGAAACCCATCTTGTGACATAGGAATTTATACCTAGTTTAGTGAGTTTATCTATAATTCTAGAGTGGGGGATGGTGATGAAAGCCTTGGCGAGACCTAGATAGGCTGTGCAAACCACCTTACCCTCATCTACAGCTTTGGTGACCACTTCAAGGAAGTCTATCAGGTTTAGGAGACATGATCTGCCTCTTACAAACCCAAACTTGGTGGGATCCAGAGTTTGGAGATTACTAGTGTAATTGATTATACTTTCCATCTTTGAGTCAGTCACCAGAGCTATGGATGAAGGCAAGGTGATTCATACAGTCTACCTTGAACTGACCAAGGCCTTTGATACCATTCCCCACTCAGGAATCATAGAAAAACTCACTAAGCTAGGCATCAACCCCTATAGCACTAGGTAGGTTGCAAACTGGCTCACAGATAGTACCCACAGTGAGAAAGTAGCTGACTCCAAATCAGACTGCCAACCAGTCACAAGTGGAGTCTCACAGGGTTCAGTCATGGGTTCTCTCCTGTTTGGTGTTCTTCTTCTCTGAAGTCCAAGCCAACACAAGGACTTTCTGACTACAGTGACAATGTGGTGGTCAAAAGATCTGGGAACACAGGTTCACAACAACCTCTCTTTTGATCACCACACTGTCACTGTAGTCAGGAAAGTCCTTCTATGTGGCAAATCTCACTACTAAGGGTTTTGCATCCAGGAAGATAGAAGTCATTGTCTTCCTCTACTCTTCCCTCATTAGGCCAGTCATCGAGTACAATGCCCCATTTGGCATGTACTTCACTAGACACCTCCAACTGGAGAGGCCACAAAAGTACCTCACAAAGATGATCCTAGGACTTAAACAGTTGCCCTATATGGACAGATTCAAAAAACTCCAACTATTCTCTGTCTCATATCACCTTCTTAAAGGTGATCTCTGCTTGACTTACAAATCTATGTCTGACCCAGCTCCATTAGAAATACTACATCTAAAGAAATCCCAATCCCTCTACATCACATGCTCCAGAGACCTCAACCTCATTACCACTATCAACAGAACATACTGGAGGGACAGGTTTATAACCCAGAGACTGCCCATGCTATGGAACAGACTTCCCATACATGTCAAACAGAGTACCTCACTGGGCCTCAAAGAGAAATATTGCTGAGTGGATGGGAAATAGAAAATTCACCCTGGGGATCAATCCAGAGGCTCTACTCGACATAGGCACTGGGAACTAATGTCTGTTGGCATGATGCCAGGTTAATTCTATGGGCTAGGTTTGTAAAGGCTCTGGGGCCATTAGCCTAGTACACACCTATGAACCTATAAGTAACACTGTTAAAGTACACATTAATTGGAATAATGGTGCCATAAAGTATCTATGTAATCTTTTGTATTATACACTCCATAAGGGCAAATAAAGAGACAGCCACTGATGGAGGACAAGGAAGGCACCATGCATTGAATTACATTGTTTGCAGCTTTGACTGTATAAGGATAACAAAAGTTATGAAGGTTAACAAAGTGAGAAAGAGATAAAGAAAGAAAAGCACAACTGTGGATCTAAGTATGTAAGATGTATCATTTGATGCATCAAACTGTACACTTTTAAGTGGTATTTTCCAGACCTGAAGGCAGTCCGTTAATAGTAGCAATATCTATTATGATTTTAGTTAGTCCGGTCTAATCTTTGTAAGGTGGTGATAATTGTTGCTTACTGTGTTGATATGGGCTAGTGCCAGCATAGCCAACTGGAGTTCTGTAAAGAATGATATGTCCTTTTAATATGAAACTGATTTATATAAAATGCTTGTGTTACAAATGCATTAGAACTGTATGGCATTTAAAAATCAAGATGTGTTTGTAAAGTTGCTAGTGTTAAAAATGTATCAACAGTGGGGCCTTCTGGACAATGAAGGAATATACGCATGAGATTGTATGTATATATGTTAGCAATTGACACTGGAAGAGAAAGGGTTAAACAGCTTACTTCTTACTTTAAGAAAAAAATACTGTTGATTGGACCACCTGTTGGGCCATGGAAGTGCTGATCTCATAGCTCTGAAGAGGATCAGAGATAGCATGTCTGGAAGAAGCCTTTGTTCATTAGCTCAGTAAAAAGAGGGGAAGCCCCAGGTACTGCCATAAACATTAACAAAATGTTAGATATGCATCTTATCACATCTATGCTAACATCTATCTCAAGCTTCATAGGGGAATAGTGTGATAAGAAAAATCTCTCAGTACTCAGCATTCTGTCTTGGCCTGATAACAAGTAGGACCATTCACCACATCATCTGCCTTGCTCTATTAAAAAAGTAGGGAACATTAATTCTCTTAGATTCAGTCAGGAAAATATAGTGAAACTTACTTTAGATATTGATTTTCTTTATTTGTCTGAGTCTGCCCATCAATATTGTTTTTAATATTTCCTGTGATTTGAACTCTGTGATTTACTGTAAATATATATTCAATATTTTCATTTTCTTTTTATTATTTAATATATTTAAAACTTTTATTGTGGCTGGTCCTTTTATAAAGTATTTAACATTTGAGAGTGCTTATATTTATTTGGTGACACTCTGTGGACCACTTGTGAAGGCCTAGCTGTCTTGGTCAGCTACTATCATTTGTATTAGTATTAATATTACACATTATAATTGGATACCCTATGCTAAGGGCCTTAAAGTAGCTAATTGTGGAGTGTCTGGTAGCAGTGAAAACTGCCTTATGCTCTGGGCAGAAGGTGGCACAGCCAGTAAAACTGTGCCAACCATTCCCAGGAGTGTGTGTGTTAAAAATTAAATCTGTGTGTGTGTGTGTGTGTGTGTGTGTGTGTGTGTGTGTGTGTGTGTGTGTGTGTGTGTGTGTGTGTGTGCGTGCACGTCAGCTACTTGGAGCAGGGACACGAACGACTGGTTTCACAGATGGGGTTCTAGATGACTCGGCTTAGACACTCAACTGAGGACTTAAACCTGTGGCTGTGCTATTGGGGAGCATTATCGAGACCCTGGAGCATGATAAATCTAAGGAAATCTAGACCCCGGGCTGAGTTTGTTCCCTGTGTGCTCTTAAGGGAAATTGTACTGGGTGCAGAGAGCTGCATCTGAAAACACTGTGTGCATCTATTTCTCTGAAAGGGAGCATTCCCACAGGTACCAGTAGTGAGGATCGAGGGCTCCTTGATCACTGGCCCAGAGATGGGTAATCACACAATAAACCAGTTATGTTTATGGTTATTTTAGAAATGTTGAATAACTTTGTGAGAATCCAGAATACTATAAATAATTAGGATACGCAATGCCTAAAAGGAATATTTCACTTAGTTTTTCATGGAGAGTCTGCATTATAGTTATGACATGAACATACTGCACCCCTGGTTCTACTGCAGGGTCCATACCTATATAGATTTCTACCTGGGACCTAGGCAAATAAGCCTGTAACAAGTATGCATCAAGTACATTTGCACAAATGCATGCTCAGTGGTCATTTTCTTTAGCATGCTTTATCATATGCAGAATGGGAAAAGTTACTAAACAGTGTAGGTATATTCATTATTTCTAGACCTTTGACCTTGGAGACGGATCCTTTACATTACATGATATAATTAACAGACTGATGCCAGTAAAATGTCAGGATAGGCTACTAAGGTGACCATTCATTTTCCAAAAAACACAAGAAAAAGAACAATAACCAATAAAAACCAATTCCAGGCAAGAACCAGTAGAAATCCAAGATAAAATGAATGTTTTTTTGGGATACCAAAGGAGAACACAGAACTATTAGATTTGCAGGACTGTTATTCGTCATTTTTAGAGAACACCGGTATTACGCTTCAAAATCTTGAGATTAATAATATTGATTTGAGGATATGTAAAAAGGACAATTTCACAATTTACAACTTTACAGACTTAATTATTGATGATAAGTACTTTAAATTTTTTTCTAAAGGTTTTCATTTTGTACCTATCAAGGTTGGATCTGTAGTTAACACTTTAATAGACATCAAACTATTTATTAGGCAGTTAAACTTACAAATCTATTTTAAAGATGCACAGCTGAATAATAATGATTTATCTAGAAGTATATTTAATCCACCTACCAATTCCTTTTTAAAACATTTTGAAGAAATGGTTGAACAAGAAGTAAGACATATGTATTATTACAACAACCCCCCTAAAAACAATTTGTCTGAAGAAGAAGAAAAATTACTGACAACTTTAAAAGATGATAAAATTAGAATAATGAAACCTGACAGAGGGGGAGGGGTAGTTTTAATGTACAATGATGAGTATGACACTTAATTTTACAGGATTCTGATTGTTATACCGTTGTCTCACGGAATGAAATAAACATTGCTTATTCCAAAATAAAATATTATTTAACAGACCATTTGCTTCAAGAAAGTATTAATGAAAAATTTTTAATTTTTTTGCAAGTGGACAAGCCGAGAATTCCGGACATATTCGGAATTCCTAAAGTACATAAAGGAATTGATAAATTCAAATTTAGACCTATAGTTGCTGGGGCAGGGAGCATTACTGAGCCCTTGGCTATTTTTGTGGATTCTCAGTTAAAGAATTTCATTAACTCTGTACCACATATTACAAAGGATTCCTGGAATTTTCTGAGAAGGATTTCTGATGACAAATTTGAAGTCAATGCTTTGCTTGCCACTATTGATGTGGTAGAGTTATTTCCAAGTATTCCTCACAATATTGGTTCGGAATGGTTTCATGAAATTTTAAGTTCAGAAGCTGGGTTGGGGGGTAATGCAACAAATTTGATCTTGGATTTTACGGACACAATTCTTAAAACCAATTTTGTTTATTTTAACGGTGATTTATACCAACAAAGAAAAGGAGTGGCTATGGGGGCACCATGTGCCCCCTTATATGCTAATTGTGTGCTCTATTTCTGGGAGAAAAAATTTGTTTAATACCTGTTGGTACAAATATATTGCCTTCTATACCCGGTACCTAGACGATATTTGTATATTTTGAAGTGGTACTAAAGAATTATTTGTGGAATTTATGTCCTATTTGAATAATTGTACTGGATTTTTAAAATTTACTTACACAATTGATGAATCTAGTATCAATTATTTAGATGTCACTATATATAAGGATTACTTGAATTATTGTTTTCAATCTACGTTATATAAGAAAACCACCTTTTCTAATATGTATTTTCACTTCGACAGTGCACATCCACACTATCAGAAAAAAGGGATTGTGAAGGGTCAATTAATTAGGGCGTCGAGAATGATGAGTGACAATTCTGTATTTCTTCAGGAAGTTAACTACATTTGTTCTCTATTTTTGGAAAGGAGTTCCTACTACGTGGTTTAGTTAAAGAAGTGGCTGATAACAGGGAAAGAAAGTTTTTTCCACTATTAGGTTTGGGTTTGTCTGATGAGGTTTTGGAAAGTAAAGAAGAAGTTTCTTATAACCAGGCATTTATTCATACCTTTTCGGCTATATCTGACGAAGTAGAAGAAACCATCAAAAAATACTGGCCACTCTTGAAAGTAAATGAAGAAATAGGGAGACATATTCCCACACAACCTTCCTTATGAATTTAAAAGATATATTTGAGAAGAAAGGTCTTCGTCAGGCTGTGACAAACAGAATGAAAAGGGGTACTTTGAAAATGTGGTGCTTGTCGTCAATGTGAACATATTTTACAGGAGAAGGAAATATATGTTCCATCTAGAGGTATTAGATTTCGGGCTTCCCACTATTATAACTGTGCTACGAAGGGAATAGTTTATATTGGTGTATGTGTTAGTTGCAACAGTTTTTATATAGGTAAAACTACACGCACCCTTAGAAAAAGGATTTATGAACATTTTTTTGAAGTTAATAAGAAAAAGGAGTCCAATGCCTTTTACAAACACTCTTCAGTTTGTTCTAGCATGAACATTAAATTTGCTGTGTTAGAGCAAGTGGCCACAGATCCAAGAGGTGGTAATTGGGAGTCCAGGGTCGAATTTAGAGAATTGTTTTGGCAGATAAAAACTGATGCTGGGAGGCCACCGGGCTTAAATGATTATATCAGTATCACAAGTGTTTTGAAATTAAGGAGGGCTAAGTTGTGATGTTATTATTAAGGGGTAGCGTAGCATTAAGGTAGTTTTTATCTTGATGGGAAATACTATTTAAACAAAAAGGGTTTTTTATAGTGTTGGTTTAGTGGTAGATTTTTTTTAATTCATTGCTCTTTACTGTCCATTAGTGAATTGTACAATGAATAAGTCTCATGGAGTATGGTTCTGATTTTGTGAAGACAAAATTTCACCTTTTGTGATTCTTATTGTGCTTT
Source organism: Protopterus annectens (assembly GCF_019279795.1). Classification (NCBI taxonomy): domain Eukaryota; kingdom Metazoa; phylum Chordata; order Ceratodontiformes; family Protopteridae; genus Protopterus; species Protopterus annectens. The sequence continues at coordinate 457,497,592 of NC_056751.1, forward strand.
ATACAATATACAGTTCTTTTTGACATGTTTATATGGACGGATATGAATTTAGGGTTCTCTGTTTTTACAGGATTTATTTTTATCTTATTATTTTTGTACTTGTAGGAAGAATTTGTAAGGGGAATTATGTTTTACACACACACACAAGTTATACTTATGACATAATTTATATTTACAAGCTGGTACGAGTTTTTTAATATGTTTAACAATATTTTAACATCATTATATAACAACGTATCTTCAATTATTCAATTATCTAATATGCATTTAAAGGTCTTGATACAATTGTTTTTTTAGTTCTGAAGAAGCTTTGCATTAGCAGAGTGAAAGCGCGCTTAACTGGATTGTGTGTTGTACCTTGAATTATTAGTTTGGTCTTTTTGTGTTATCTATGTTTATCCTGGATTAAAAACCCATTCATTTTATCTTGGATTTCTGCTGGTTCTTGCCTGGAATTGATTTTTATTGACCATTCATTTTCCTCATCAGGCTTGGATTATGAGTTCCCTCGGGCTTTCACCACATATCATGCCTTTCTTGTATTGATATTACATCAATATAGTAAATGTGATAGAGCATAATTCCTAAAGAAATAGCCTCTAGAACAATATTTCTCATTCAGGACCATTCTTATGGGTTAAGAAGGAAGACCCGTTCATATTTTGTCATGTTGAATATCTTCCTTTGAGACTACCCACCCTGTCTGCTGTCTATACTGAAGTAGTAACATTATTTTTATACATTGGTATAACTTACAAACTTCATAACCATTCATCCTTTTATTGAAGACACTTTATTGCTATATACTGTGCAATATGTGAAATCTGATATTTCCATCAATTCTTCACTGCTACATCACAGCAGGAGATTAAAATCTTTCTGCATAATCAAGACATATGATGTATAGCCTTTCCCTTATGGCTGCAGTTACCTATGCATTTCTCTTATCAGATTTCTTACATAATACTGCATACTTCAGTGCAATTTGCCAGTGCATATCTTAGTCACCAGTTGTTTAATAAGACTGTTGTGTGTAATACTTGCCTTAGCTGAGCTGGTGCTTGACCTTCACCAGTTTTTTTCCTCTCCATTCTGCTTGCAGAGAACTCTGAATATTGTGTATTTCATACCATCTTTCATTTGATAATGGAATCATTCTCAGTAGCTCTTCTTTAAAAATGTATTCCTTGTATATCACTATTTCCCTACAAGACAGCTAAAATGAAAAAAAAAAAGTGGAAAGCAAAATGATTTCTGAAATCATTCTCTGTTTTGTACACACACACACACACACAGACACACACACACACACACACACACACTAGTTCTGTGATACCTCCCTGAGGTATTAGCACAAGCAAAAAGAAAATTAATTATTTAACCTATTAATCTGATGTGAGTGGTACTTCCATTGTTGGTAATCTACATTAGTCACTGTACTGGATTCCCAAATTTTTATCCATTGTTGAAGGCAAGACAACTCTCAATGCTACTGCCACTGCCGGTAGAAGAAACCAGTAGAAGGCTGTTCCTGAACCACTTAGGCTTACCACAATTTGGAAACCTATGGCATCATCTACATCAAGGTAATCCTTTCTGAATTCCAAGGAGATTTTATCATAGATAGTCTAAATGCATTCTTATCTATTAGCAGCACATTGTAGACATGCTAAACAACCGAGTGGCTAAAATACTTACGAAGTGACAAAGAAAATATCCAATTAAATTAAATTACAGCTATTTATTTTAAATAGGTCAATATCTATCATTCGCATTTCATTTCTTTCAGCAAAGTTGATAGTGTGCATGGTGCTTATGTACATTTTCGCTGACATAGCACTACTGACTATATTTCCTAAGAGATAGCATTTGATAAATTGTCCTTCATTCTTCAGAACATGAACATTTTATATGATATAAACAAAGTGTGGCACACTAGTGCAGTTAGCAATGTTGTCTCAAAGTACATGGTTCTCAAGTTTGATTTTAAACCGGGGTGCTTTCTACACTGAGTATGCACATCCTCCTATCCTTGTGGATTTTCACTAGGTGCTTTGTTTTGCAACCATACATTACAATGCAGAATGATTGGTGACCTCCCAAGTTTTTTTTTTTTTCATGTCTTGTCATATGACATCTCTGAAATGTGTCATTCTCTATCATCTCTTAAAGTCATTAAATATTTCTGTCCTTGCTTCATAGGCAGTTCAGAAAGACATATGAGCAACAGCTCAGTCACCTGACATACCTGGCATGGGAGTGGGGAGAATCAGCCACTGTTGGCTTATCCTTCCCTGGGTGAGGAAGGTTGCTGTGCCGCCACTTGGTTGACACCTAATGCTAATGCAATCCAATGCATGGTGCCTTCTTTGAGCTCCATCATTGCCTGACTCTTTGATTGCCCTTATACCATTGCAGCACAAGCCTATGAAAACATGTAGCCCACATGCATATAGACAACTGAGCATGTGGAGGCATGCTCCTTACTAGTTCCATCACATACTGGAGGTCATAGGGCCATGGCAAGGGAGTGACGAGCTCCACTAGTGGAGACAAAGGCTGCTTCAGATGGCTGCAAGCTGGCTGCCTCCATAGTTCTGAGCTATTAGTAAGGGTGATGAATGGTCTGACTGCATCTTCAACCAAAGTCATTGACCTGTCCTGCTGTGATCATACTGTAATATCCTATCCCCATCCAGGCACAGAGTAAGAACAGCTATCCTTTGTTACCCTTTCCTCAAAAGTCTGTACCATCCATCCCTTTTACCTCACTAGTGTGCTTAATATGTAGTACACATTTCTATTTTTCTACAAATAACTTCCAGAATTTGTATATAGTACTCTAACAGTATTCTGTTTTGTAAGGCAATTCTTATTTGCACCACATATAAAACATAGAGCGTTATTAAAAAACTTAAAACAAACAAAAATGCTTGATTATGGCATCACTAAACGCAACTTCAATGGTTAAGTGTTTTCATCCCCTACTTCTAAAGATTTCATCAGAATTAAAGTAACAGCAAACAACCAATGATATAAATGGACAACAAAGTCAATAAGAATTAGTGCACAGTTAAAATCAGATACATTATAGATATACCAACCAATAATGACCTTTGAATTATTCAAGCTCAACACATACCTAAAAATGTACAATAGCTTAACAATATTGCTTAAATAACTAGTTATCTAGTACACTTCTAATGGTAAATGAGTAACTGACTCCTACCAACTTAATAGCAATTAAACAAAGCTGACACTGCAACCTTTTTTTCCTAAAAGACTACCATACCACCTCTAATAAAAGAAGACTAACACTATCTGTTGCAAATTACTTTACTTAAATAGAAGAGACAGGAGAAACAAAAACAAACAAATGATTAAGAATGTTTTGTGTTTTGTTCTTTATGATAGTTTGCATATCTTACCTATATAAAATTCATTTCAGTCATCAAAATAGCAATATATTAACTACGGGATCTGGACACATGCTCGACTAGCATATTTCCGAATCACAAAACATCGAACACACATACATGAAAGCTCTTAACATCGACAAGCGCTTCTGTGTATGTGTGTGTGTCTGTTTCATAGATCTGACTACAGTGCGGGTAAGGTAAAATTCCCTTTTTCCCACAGTAGTGCAATCTTGGAGTGAGAATAATAAAGTAGGGAGGTGTGGGGGGCACAACCCCCCACTTGGGAGGTGCAGAAATGTAGATTTTTTTTTTGAACTGCACATACACGGAAGCGCTTTTCGATGTCAAGCGCTTTCGTGTATATGTGTTTGATGTTTTGTGATTCGCACATATGCTAGTCGAGCATGTGTCCCAGACCCATTAACTACAGAATCCAAATCACATTTATAATGTTATGTGCAACCAAAGGATATGTTGAACTGGACAATGCAATATGAGCATCAGTGCTGATGAGCTGGTTCTCTGAAAAAGCAAACATAAAAAAAATAGCCTGAATGGTTTTATCTACAAAAGAATTGCCCCAGGATTTACTAAACTTCCATGCAGGACTAGTTTAGTCCTGCACAGAATTGCCCATTTAGGACCAGGATGGCAGCGTGGCATGCATAGTAATGAAGGCACGCTGGCCAAGCTCCTAGGCTTACACGGAGCATGTACGAGTGCAGGGGGCGTGTCTGAGAGGAGAGCCCTCAGAATAAACATGCCCCTGCAATGTCGAACAGCAAAAGCTGTTAAGAAATTAGCGAGATCACTCACAGGTGTCCCCATATCCCCACCAATAAAACCCCACATGTACAACAGCAACAGGATATATAAAAGAAAAGATGAAACCCATCTACAGCGTTTAAAACACTGATCAAAGCTAACCATAGTTGCAAAGGTGTGCCCTTCACTTAGCTACAGTTAATGTAGCTGAAATAGCAAAAGGAGGATAAAAAGCAGGATATGTGCAAAGGAAGCAGTACAGCAATACTGTAGTGGGCAGAGCCTTTGCCTCAGGCAGTCAATCCTGATTCAAGTCCCACTGCAGTACATTCCATTTCCAAGTCAAATACTGTTATGATCAATATATTTAGTTGTATAACCTAATAAATAACATACATGTGTGAATTGGAGTAGGAAGCAGTGTAATGAATGATAACCTTATACACTTGCCAAATCCACCCCCCCACCAAGAACCAGTAGACTATTACTGTCAAAGATAGATCAGTAGTAAGGATAAATAAGCACAACAAAGCAGGTGCAAGTCTGTTTGCATGACGTGAAGCAGTGCTTACACAGAGTAAGTGATAGAGAGGCTAACCATGTGTAAGCGGATGTCACCAGAAGTTAGCAGTGCTTACCATCGCACAAACCCGCTGACAACAGCTTTAAGTGCTTTAACCACTCCATATCCAATGGGCCTCATTCTGGCCAGAAACAAATTAAACAGTCCCTGCAAGGCCAAACGCAGGAGCCTGCACACCACAGGCAATGTGATTTACCACTAAGCCACCGCAGATATACATAACCCCAACGTTTCCACAAACATAGCATCCAGCAATACCATTTAACATTACAGGACATGTAGCTAAATATGTAGATGTATATGTGTGTGTGTGTGTGTGTGTGTGTGTGTGTGTGTGTTATATATATATATATATATATATATATATATATATATATATATATATATGTATATATATATATATATATATATATATATATATATATATATATATATATATATATATATAAAAAACTAAACAGATAAATACCTCTCCCTCTCTGTATCACATATGTATACATATATAGATATACATATATATAAATATCCACATAGATATATACATGTGCAGACATCCATACATCTATATGTCATTGGATAAATATACAAATATACAGCAATATAAATATATATATATATATATATATATATATATATATATATATATATATATATATGCACACACATATATATATATATATATATATATATATATATATATATAAATGTGTGTGTGTGTGTGTGTGTGTGTGTGTGTGTGTGTGTGTGTGTGTACACAGATATATATCTATGATATGAGACAGCACATAAGAATGATATATATGACCACACACACTGCCAATGGGGGGTGAGGGGTCTCAATCAACATACGGGTTACACGTACTAATACCCCCCCCCAAGCCAAATAGGTGAAACATACAAACACGCAAACAAAGTAAATAAACCACTGCTTCCCAAACCACAAGCAGGATACTACCAGTGGGACTAACATTGTGGACCCACTAAGTCTAATCTACAAACAAAGGTAGGAATGTCCCTTGCAGGACAACCCAAAAATTCTAGGATTTTCAGATTTCCGCCATTACACAGATGCTTCAAGGCAGTATGTACCCAGACTACTTGGTCAGGAAAGCCCGATGATCCATGGGTCAAGACAACGTACATGATGGGTCCCAAGAAGTGGAGAGAGGGCCGTGTGCAGTGGTGTGGTTACACCCAACCTGATCATGAGACAGGTCGCTATATGATGGAAACATTTAAACAATCTATAGAATTTTTACAATTTACATCCACCTTCAATACGGAGGCCATAGTGTATTTAGATATTTGGTTAAATAAGAACAAAACATTGAGCTGTTACATGGCCAAAATACATAGGAAAAGTACATACTCCAATTCATTCCTTCATTTCTCTAGATGTCACCTGTTTCACCAGAAATGTTCTGTCATCAAGGGGCAACTAGTTAGGGCTTCATGTATAATTAGCCAGGAGAAAGACTTTATGGGGGAATGCATGTTCTTAAAAAGCCTTTTTTTTACATTGTGACTACCCGGAATCTTTACTGGACTCCTTGATTGAGAAGGTTAGCCTAAAAAGGTTAAGCCAGTTTTACACACCTATCTCATCTAGGAGGTCCTCAGCCCATGACAACATTAAAGACCCTATCTTGCTAGTACAAGAGGGCACTCGTGAGTCAACAAGTCAGAGTAATCAATCCTTTCATTGTAGCTTCATAACCACATTTAGGGCACAAAGTAATCTTTGCACTAAAATTTTGCAGAAAAAACTGGGAGCTTTTTAGATCTAACCAAATGTTATTTAACAAACTTGATAATACACCCAAAGTTATTTTCAGACGTTGTAGAAATCTTAAGAACTTACTGGAAAAAACAGTATCATAGAGTTCCCAGA